>NW_028172933.1:0-27735 GCF_963971535.1 Notolepis coatsorum | reverse complement strand
CGTCTCCTCCTCGTCTCCTCCTCGTCTCCTCCTCTCTCCTCCTCCTCGTCTCCTCCTCCTCGTCTCCTCCTCGGTCTCCTCCTCCTCGTCTCCCGTCCTCGTCTCCTCCTCGTCTCCTCATCCTCCCTCTCCTCCTCCGTCTCCTCCTCCTCGTCTCCTCCTCGTCTCCTCCTCGTCTCTCCTCCTCGTCTCCTCCTCGTCTCCTCCTCCGTCGTCTCCTCCTCCTCGTCTCCTCCTCCTCGTCCTCCTCCTCGTCTCCTCCTCGTCTCCCTCGTCTCCTTCTCGTCTCCTCCTCGTCTCCTCCTCCTCTCCCTCCTCGTCCTCTCCTCCGTCTCCTCCTCTCGTCTCTCCTCCTCGTTCCTCCTCCTCGTCTCCTCCTCCTCGTCTCTCCTCCTCGTCTCCTCCTCGTCTCCTCCTTCTCGTCTCCTCCTCGTCTCCTCCTTCTCGTCTCCTCCGTCTCCTCCTCGTCTCCTCCTCCTCGTCTCCTCCTCGTCTCCTCCTCGTCTCCTCCTCCTCGTCTCCTCCTCGTCTCCTCCTCCTCGTCTCCTCCTCCTCGTCTCCTCCTCTCGTCCTCCTCCTCCTCGTCTCCCTCCTCCTCGTCTCCTCCTCCTCGTCTCCTCTCGTCTCCTCCACGTCTCCTCCTCCTCGTCTCCTCCTCCTCGTCTCCTCCTCCTCGTCTCCTCCTCCTCGTCTCCTCCTCGTCTCCTCCTCCTCGTCTCCTCCTCCTCGTCTCCTCCTCCCTCGTCTCCTCCTCGTCTCCTCCTCCTCGTCTCCTCCTCGTCTCCTCCCTCGTCTCCTCCTCGTCTCCTCCTCGTCTCCTCCTCCTCGTCTCCTCCTCGTCTCCTCCTCCTCCTCCTCCTCCTCGTCTCCTCCTCCTCGTCTCCTCCTCGTCTCCTCCTCTCGTCTCCTCCTCGTCTCCTCCTCGTCTCCTCCTCGTCTCCTCCTCCTCGTCGTCCTCCTCGTCTCCTCCTCGTCTCCTCCTCGTCTCCTCCTCGTCTCCTCCTCGTCTCCTCCTCGTCTCCTCCTCCTCGTCTCTCCTCGTCCTCGTCTCCTCCTCGTCTCCCTCCTCGTCTCCTCCTCCTCGTCTCCTCCTCCTCCTCTCTCTCCTCCTCCTCGTCTCCTCCTCCTCGTCTCCTCCTCGTCTCCTCCTCCTCGTCTCCTCCTCGTCTCCTCCTCGTCTCCTCCTCCTCGTCTCCTCCTCGTCTCCTCCTCCTCGTCTCCTCCTCGTCTCCATCCTCGTCTCCTCCTCGTCTCCTCCTCCTCTCTCTCCTCGTCTCCTCCTCGTCTCCTCCTCGTCTCCTCCTCCTCGTCTCCTCCTCCTCGTCTCCTCTCTCTCCTCGTCTCCTCCTCGTCTCCTCCTCCTCGTCTCCTCCTCGTCTCCTCCCTCGTCTCCTCCTCCCTCGTCTCCTCTCCTCGTCTCCTCCTCCTCGTCTCCTCCTCGTCTCCTCCTCCTCGTCTCCTCCTCGTCTCCTCCTCCTCTCCTCCTCCTCTCTCCTCCGTCTCTCCTCCTCGTCTCCTCCTCGTCTCCTCCTCCTCTCCTCCTCCTCTCCTCCTCGTCTCCTCCTCGTCTCCTCCTCCTCGTCTCCTCCTCGTCTCCTCCTCGTCTCCTCCTCGTCTCCTCCTCGTCTCCTCCTCCTCGTCTCCTCCTCTCCTCCTCCTCGGTCTCCTCCTCGTCTCCTCCTCGTCTCCTCCTCGTCTCCTCCTCGTCTCCTCCTCGTCTCCTCCTCCTCGTCTCCTCCTCCTCGTCTCCTCTCCTCGTCTCCTCCTCGTCTCCTCCTCCTCGTCTCCTCTCGTCTCCTCGTCTCCTCCTCCTCTCTCTCCCTCCTCGTCTCCTCCTCCTCGTCTCCTCCTCGTCTCCTCCTCCTCGTCTCCTCCTCGTCTCCTCCTCGTCTCCTCCTCCTCGTCTCCTCCTCGTCTCCTCCTCCTCGTCTCCTCCTCCTCGTCTCCTCCTCGTCTCCTCCTCGTCTCCTCCTCGTCTCCTCCTCCTCGTCTCCTCCTCCTCGTCTCCTCCTCCTCCTCCTCGTCCTCCTCCTCGTCTCCTCCTCGTCTCCTCCTCTCCTCCTCCTCGTCTCCTCCTCCTCGTCTCCTCCTCTCCTCCTCCTCGTCTCCTCCTCCTCGTCTCCTCCTCTCCTCCTCCTCGTCTCCTCCTCGTCTCTCCTCCTCCTCGTCTCCTCCTCGTCTCCTCCTCGTCTCCTCCTCCTCGTCTCCTCCTCGTCTCCTCCTCGTCTCCTCCTCCTCGTCTCCTCCTCTCCTCCTCCTCGTCTCCTCCTCCTCGTCTCCTCCTCGTCTCCTCCTCGTCTCCTCCTCCTCGTCTCCTCCTCGTCTCCTCCTCCTCGTCTCCTCCTCCTCGTCTCCTCCTCTCCTCCTCCTCGTCCTCCTCCTCCTCGTCTCCTCCTCCTCGTCTCCTCCTCTCCTCCTCCTCGTCCTCCTCCTCGTCTCCTCCTCGTCTCCTCCTCCTCGTCTCCTCCTTCCTCGTCTCCTCCTCGTCTCCTCCTCCTCGTCTCCTCCTCGTCTCCTCCTCGTCTCCTCCTCGTCTCTCCTCCTCCTCGTCTCCTCCTCCTCGTCTCCTTCTCGTCTCCTCCTCGTCTCCTCCTCCTCGTCTCCTCCTCCTCGTCTCCTCCTCGTCTCCTCCTCGTCTCCTCCTCCGTCTCCTCCTCCTCGTCTCCTCCTCCTCGTCTCCTCCTCGTCTCCTCCTCCTCGTCTCCTCCTCGTCTCCTCCTCCTCGTCTCCTCCTCGTCTCCTCCTCGTCTCCTCCTCGTCTCCTCCTCGTCTCCTCCTCCTCGTCTCCTCCTCGTCTCCTCCTCCTCGTCTCCTCCTCGTCTCCTCCTCGTCTCCTCCTCGTCTCCTCCTCGTCTCCTCCTCCTCGTCTCCTCCTCCTCGTCTCCTCCTCGTCTCCTCCTCCTCGTCTCCTCCTCGTCTCCTCCTCCTCGTCTCCTCCTCCTCGTCTCCTCCTCGTCTCCTCCTCCTCGTCTTCCTCCTCGTCTCCTCCTCATCTCCTCCTCGTCTCCTCCTCGTCTCCTCCTCGTCTCCTCCTCGTCTCCTCCTCGTCTCCTCCTCGTCTCCTCCTCGTCTCCTCCTCGTCTCCTCCTCCTCGTCTCCTCCTCGTCTCCTCCTCGTCTCCTCCTCGTCTCCTCCTCCTCGTCTCCTCCTCATCTCCTCCTCGTCTCCTCCTCGTCTCCTCCTCCTCGTCTCCCTCCTCCCTCGTCTCCTCCTCGTCTCCTCCTCGTCTCCTCCTCGTCTCTCCTCCTCCTCGTCTCCCTCCTCGTCTCCCTCCTCGTCTCCTCCTCCTCGTCTCCTCCTCGTCTCCTCCTCCTCGTCTCCTCCTCTCCTCCTCGTCTCCTCCTCGTCTCCTCCTCGTCTCTCCTCCTCGTCTCCTCCTCCTCGTCTCCTCCTCGTCTCCTCCTCCTCGTCTCCTCCTCCTCGTCTCCTCCTCCTCGTCTCCTCCTCGTCTCCTCCTCCTCGTCTCCTCCTCGTCTCCTCCTCCTCGTCTCCTCCTCGTCTCCTCCTCCTCGTCTCCTTGTCTCCCAGTTAGCGTCTCGTAACCTTGAAGCCTTTTCCTATTAAATGTTGTCTGTTGTCTGTAACTCCCTGTCTGGGAGTGAACCCCTGTAACTCCCTGTCTGGGAGTGAACCCCTGTAACTCCCTGTCTGGGAGTGAACCCTTGTAACTCCCTGTCTGGGAGTGAACCCCTGTAACTCCCTGTCTGGGAGTGAACCCCCTGTAACTCCCTGTCTGGGAGTGAACCCCTGTAACTCCCTGTCTGGGAGTGAACCCCTGTAACTCCCTGTCTGGGAGTGAACCCCTGTAACTCCCTGTCTGGGAGTGAACCCCTGTAACTCCCTGTCTGGGAGTGAACCCCTGTACAGTAACTCCCTGTCTGGGAGTGAACCCCTGTAACTCCCTGTCTGGGAGTGAACCCCTGTAACTCCCTGTCTGGGAGTGAACCCCTGTAACTCCCTGTCTGGGAGTGAACCCCTGTAACTCCCTGTCTGGGAGTGAACCCCTGTAACTCCCTGTCTGGGAGTGAACCCCTGTAACTCCCTGTCTGGGAGTGAACCCCTGTAACTCCCTGTCTGGGAGTGAACCCCTGTAACGCGTGCCGGCCGTAATGAGGCTCCTACCCACCACTTCAAATAGGCCAGGGTGTCGGAGCTGGGCGCGGGGGGGGGGGGGGGACCTGGGCGGGGGAGGGGGAGGGGCGGGGGGGGCTAGGGGGGTGGTGGGACCTGGGCGGGGGAGCGGTGGGGGGACCTGGGCGGGGGAGGGGGAGGGGCGGGGGGGGCTAGGGGGGGTGGTGGGACCTGGGCGGGGGAGCGGTGGGGGGGGGGGGGTTCTAACACATATCCTGGCTGGTTAAGTTAACCCACCAAAAAGACAAACTCCATGTTGGCAATATTTCTAATGATGTCACTCGAGGAGGCCGTGTTTAGTTGTGATTCAGATTCCTGGGTCAGACTACCTTCCTCTGAACTCTGTTGCCTATACTGTATTTATATTTACCATATATATATGGGGTGTAAAAAGTACCCAGAAATTATACCTGTGAAAGTATGGGTACCGTCTCAAAATCGTACTCAAGTAAAAGTCAGAGTATTTGGCTAAAAACACACTTGAGTAAAAGTCAAAAACGTTCTACTTTTAAATGTACTTAAGTACTAAAAAGTAAAACAAATATACCAATTAAAATGGTTGGACCTGCAAGATTTGTACTTGGTAGGTCTGCATTTTAAATGTAAGGAGTCAAAAGTATGTTTTTGTTCTCTGAAATGTAATTGAGTAAAAATGCACCGATATGAAAACTTGCCGCCGATACCGATACCGATTGTTCAACTAACACAATCGGCCAATACAGATACAAATATTTGTGGCAAAAAAATACAAAATAATAATAATACAAAAAAAATTTTTTTTATGAAACTACTCTCTAAATGTTTTGATGAATTGAAGATGGAGGACCCTTATGTAAAAAAGCCGAAAGTCTTTTTCTGGTATTCATCCTCCAGTCCACTGTTGTTGTATTGTGCTGTACTGTATTGTACCCATTCTGCAATCTGTTAATAAAGTTTTCAATCAATCAATCAATCAATCAATCAATCAGAGAAATGTATAGAAAAGCTTTTATTATAACCACATAACAAAAAAATATATTATTGTTTATGAAAATGTTTTGGCCCTATGCTTGACTATTATTTTAGGCATGTCAACAAATAAAATAATAATAATAAAATGAATAAATAAAATATTAAATAAATAAATAGGCTACACGTCTCTCTTTTTGTGTTACAAATATTGTGCTCACCGATATGAACATAGGCATCTTTACTTACGTAAAAAAAGGAAACATCAAGAAATATGTTTATGGTATTCTACCATGCCATGTGTGTTTTTATTTTATAATTCTCATGAGTCATGATTATTGCTGAAGTCTGAGTCATACAATACTCACTGGCTTTCATAACCTAACAGACTAACTTGTCTTGCTCAAGACTTGTTTATGAGTTTTAATAAGAGAGCACTATCTCTCTCAACCAAAGCAATGCAGGTAGACGGCAACAGAACAATTTTGATTGACAGTTGATTCTGCCAATTACGTCACACCGCTTGCACCCGCCTCTGCTGTTCTTACCACCAATCGGCAAGCGCTTATTCGTTTTTTACTTCCGGGAAGTCCACCATTGATTTACACGAGAGATCAACAAGAAACATACCGTAGCTAACAACGTTAGCTCCCCGCCGGCCACGAGTAGACTACCAGCGCTCCGCAGGAGTACCAAACAAGAAACGAGGCATAATGATTTTACTGCAACGAATGTTATACTAAAAGCTTTTCTATACATTTGTCTGATTGAAAACTTTATTAACAGATTACAGAATGGGTACAATTCAGTACAGGCTCTCTGAGCAAAGGAAGGAACTGAGATATGAATGACCACCAATGCTATATGGTCGAGTAAATATGCTTATGTTATTGAACGTGTAACTATATGTAACGTTAATTAATGCCACAAAACTAATGCCTTTGTTAATCATAAGTAACTTTGATGCAGTAGCGTGTGTGCGGGTGGGGTTGTGCAGGTCGCTTGACTGAAACCTTTTTCAAAGTTTGAACGTGTGGACCAGATTGACGCGACACAAATTGACGGATATTTATCGGCCACTGCCATCGGCAAATTTGAGCTTATCGGCCGACAGGCCGATGGCAGTCAACAAGGCACTTATCGGCCGATACCGATACCTGACCGATATATCGGTGCACCCCTAAGTAAAAGTACAAGTATACAAACCTAATAATACTAGAGTAAAGTACAAATCCCCAAAAACAGTACTTAAGTATTGTAACAAAGTACTTTACACCCCTATATCCACATCTGCCTGAATATACCTGTATATAATAATTTTTACATACCTGTATATACTATATCTATATCTGTATATATACTGGCAGACTCAGGGGTGATCGAGTGTGTGCCCTATTGGTGCTCTTCCAATGGTCTAAACTTGACCATGTGCCCCCACAGTTGAAGAACATCACGCAAAAGTGCCCTTTTGAGTGCTTTTGTGGCCCACGGTTAAATAATGTCATGCAAAAGTGCCCTTTTGAGTGGAAATAATTAGAGGATGTGCCCTATTGGTGCCCCTCTAATGGTTAAACGTGACCATGTGCCCCCACCCACAGTTGAAAACATTGTGCTAAAGTGCCCTTTTGAGTGGCGAAAACTAGAGGACATGCCCATTGGTGCCCTTCCAATGGTTAAACTTGACCATGTGCCCTCACAGTTGAAAACATCGCACTAAAGTGCCCTTTTGAGTGGCAAAAGCGAGAGGACGTGCCCTATTGGTGCCCCTTCAATGGTTAAACTTGACCATGTGCCCCCCACAGTTGAAAATATTGCGCTAAAATGCCCTTTTGAGTGTCGAAAATGAGAGGACATGCCCATTGGTGCCCCTCCAATGGTCTAAACTTGACCATGTGCCCCCACAGCTGAAAATATCACGCTAAAATGGCATTTTGAGTGGCGAAAATTAGAGGACGTGCCCATTGGTGCCCTTCCAATGGTCTAAACTTGACCCAGACGGTTAAATAATGTCACGCAAAAGTGTTAGCTACAACTCTGAGCATCCCCGTCACTACAATATTCCATCCATTTAAATGTTCAGTTTTAGACACATCCCCTCTTGAATGTTCAGATGCCAGAGGGCTTAATGCAGTCTGAGCTGTAACCCTGCATCCTACTGCTGTGTGTGAGGTAGGTAATACAGCAAGCTTTCTTTGAAGTAGCAAAGATTGAGTTTGTTTTGACCAATTATGCATTACTAAATACACTATTAGTCAATTTTAGTAATGCATAATTGGTCAAACAAACTCAATCTGTGTACACTGCAAGTGCTTTTATTGATGGCAGTATGTTTGAGCCTAGGCTAGCTGTATTACTACTGTAGCTAGCTAACTAAACAGGTACCTTGCTTAGCTGATTCTATGCTAACTGTGTTCTCAATTAAGAAATAAAGTGTACAAATTATTTTTGGATTATTTGCACAAAATATACCCACTTTAAAGTTCAGTGTGAATTGCGTTTTAAAGCTAATTTAAGAGTGGTAGTAAACCCCAAAATTGGTCATTTTAGTTTTCATTTTTGAGGACTGCATACTTTTTTTGCAAACCAAAATACTATACTTTATACTTATACCACATGCATGAGCCTGGTCTCTTTTGAAAGATGACATTCTGGGGTTTCTGATACAATAAGGAAAACTCACCTTTAGTGCTAATGAAATAGAGTAACATAGGTCTGAACTTGAGTTGTAGATAAACTTGTTACTCACGTTTTTTCTGTAGTAGTCCAGAAGTAGTATTTCCCCAGAATGGCTGGAGGCTTAAAAAACACCCGAGATCCATAGCCTGAAGTCTTATGTAGATCATAAAGATCCATTCAGAAAAGAGTGATTAGGAGTGATTTTGGTAAACTGTGTACAAAAGAAAAGCTCTGTTTTCTCATAGACGTCAACCAATTCTCCGGTTTTTCTCTTCCTGTTTTCGCTTGTGACTTTTCACCTAGATCCCTGATTCGTACATCACCAGTTGGGGTATCATTGGAAAGCTACACTCATTGGATACAACCCTGTCCAATCATTTTCGAGATCACCAAATGATTGACGGAACTAGAGCCCCAAGAGTCGGGAGTAGTATTTGTGCAATACCGTGTACTTTGCGCAAGCCTCACATATCGGCATGTAACTCGAGAACCGATGAATGGATTTTGTCACCTGAAAGGGCTATCGACAGGCAACTAATGGGGCTTTAATTCGAATAATTGTATTAAAAAATATGCACAACCAAGCCACTAGAGGTCGCCAAAGTGCAGGTGGGCAAATCGTCCTCAAGAGGGCCCACATGTGGGCCCCCACCTGATAAGAGGTTAAAAGTGGGTTTAGCATTGGCCTATATTCTATGATTACAGAATGCCAAGGAGAGAAAGAAATCGGAAGCATATTAAAAAGCAGCTGAAAAATGCTGCGAGAGGCAGCTTCTCTTGGGTACAGACGCTTAGAAAAATTTGGTCCAAAGCAAGTAAGGGAGGAGATACATACATTTACATTTACATTTAGTCATTTAGCTGACGCTTTTATCCAAAGCGACTTACAAGTTCTGTACGACAAGCCATCAGGAAGAGCACAACTCTATCAGCTGAGTAACAATGTTCATCAAAGTGTTGAGTGCTACAGTGTAGGTTAGTTTATTAGGACAAGTGCATGACAGTATGGTTAGTTAGGGTTAGATTTTTTTTATTTTTTTTAATTCAGATAATGGTTGAAGAAGTGCGTCTTTAGTCGACGGCGAAAGATTGGACGTGTTTCGGCTGTCCTAACTGGGGTGGGTAGTTCATTCCACCATTGTGGGGCAAGGACTGAGAATAGGCGACTTCTCTTTGATGACCCTCCCGGAGCTTGGATAGGAGTAGGTCTGAGGCGGCCAGAAGATGCAGAGCGTAGGGGTCTTGAGGGTGTGTAGTTAGAGACCATTGACCGGAGGTAGGCGGGAGCAGTTCCCTTTGCCGCACGGTATGCTAGGTCGAGGGCCTTGAAGCGGATTCGTGCAGCAATGGGGAGCCAGTGCAGGTCCCTAAGAAGTGGGGTGACATGGGCCGACTTCGGTAGGTTTGAGATCAGGCGGGCCGCTGCGTTCTGAATGAGTTGAAGAGGCTTGGTGGCAGTGGCCGGGAGGCCAGTGAGCAGTGCGTTGCAGTAGTCGAGGCGGGAGATGACTGTTGATTGGACGAGGAGTTGGGTGGCTTCTTTTGTCAGGAAGGGGCGTATCCTTCTGACGTTGCTCAGGAGGAATCGGCAGGTTCTGGTTGTCGCTGCGATGTGAGCAGAGAAGTTCAACTGGTCGTCGAGGACAACACCAAGGTTCTTGGCGGTCGGGGACGCGGTCACAGCTGCATTCTCGACTGTGATGGAAAGGTCGGTCAGGGGGGAGGATTTGGCCGGCAGGTGGAGCAATTCTGTTTTGCTTAGGTTCAGTTTGAGGTGGTTGGTCGTCATCCAGGCGGAGATGTCGGACAGACAGGCCGAGATCCGCTCAGAGACGTGGATATCTGAGGGAGGGAAGGAGAGGAAGAGTTGAGTATCGTCGGCATAACAGTGGTAGGAGAAGCCATGAGATGTGATAATGTTACCCAGAGATAAGGATACGGGTATGTATTTGTAAGTCCTCACTACTAGATACATGTACAAGCTTGTCTCACAGAGCCATAGTTTGGATTATAACTGAGAATCTGGTGCTAACATGGTCAAGATTGTCTGTAAACTTTCACTTGCTTATGGCAGATCAATCAGCATGGATTGTCTGTAAACTTTATGCATTGTTGTCACTTGCCATATCTTACTATGCTCGCTCATGCCTGTATTTTTTTATGTCCATTCTATTTTATAATTTTTATTTTATTTTTATTTTACTATTTTTAAACTGAATCATTTTAAACTATTTTTACTATTTGTGTTACTGAAAACTGTAAGCGGAGAGCCTATTGGGATGCTAGATCCTAATGTGAAACACTGTGATTCTACCTGTCTATCTTTTTATGCTCGCTTATGCCTGTATTTTTTACTGTTGTGAAGCACTTTGAACTGCAACCTCTGTATGAAAAGTGCTAACAAATAAAGTTATTATTATTATTATTATTAATAATGATTATTTTTGACAGAAAAATTTGTCTTAAACATTTAAATTGACCAACCATAGACCCTTTTTAGTCCAATCAAGGCAAGAGGGCTAGTGGTGGTAGTGCTATATGACATATTATTTTATAATACAATTATAACATTGTAGGCTACAGTACGAATATTATATACAGTACAATTATATTACTATTATAAAACAAATATTATTTGCTCCACCTTAGATAAAGACAGTACAGACAATGAAGATGGAGATATTCAAGAGGGAAATAATGATATCAGGAAGAGAGATGGTGACGAAGTGGAGGAAAGAGAATGCAGATGATGCTATGGAGAGAAATGGTGAAGAAGTGGAGGAAAGAGAAAATGCAGATGATTCTATGGAGAGAAATGATGAAGAAGTTGAGGAAAGAGAATGCAGATGATGCTATGGAGAGAAATGATGAAGACGTTGAGGAAAGAGAATGCAGATGATGCTATGGAGAGAAATGATGAAGAAGTTGAGGAAAGAGAATGCAGATGATGCTATGGAGAGAAATGATGAAGAAGTTGAGGAAAGAGAATGCAGATGATGCTATGGAGAGAAATGATGATGAAGACGGTCATGGAGATGCTAACGAAAGCGAGGATGAAAATGATGATAGGGAGAGAAATGATTCAAACGACACAACAACAAATAACTTGAATGCTCTCCTGTTGCCATTCAAATATCCCACTGATCCAGCCAGTATCCAGGTACAATATATTAACTTTAATGGAGAGAATGGGGAAGATAGAGAGGGGGGAGGGAGAGATAGAAGAGAGAATGAGAGGACAGAATGAGAGAAGGAGAGGAAAGGAGATGAGGAGAGAAGGAGAGGAGAGAAGGGGAGTACAGGAGGAGAGAAGGGGAGTACAGGAGGAGAGAAGGGGAGTATAGGAGGAGAGAAGGGGAGTACAGGAGGAGAGAAGGGGAGTATAGGAGGAGAGAAGGGGAGTACACTACAGGAGGAGAGAAGGGGAGTACACTACAGGAGGAGAGAAGGGGAGTATAGGAGGAGAGAAGGGGAGTATAGGAGGAGAGAAGGGGAGTACACTACAGGAGGAGAGAAGGTGAGTACACTACAGGAGGAGAGAAGGGGAGTATAGGAGGAGAGAAGGGGAGTATAGGAGGAGAGAAGGGGAGTACAGGAGGAGAGAAGGGGAGTATAGGAGGAGAGAAGGGGAGTATAGGAGGAGAGAAGGGGAGTACAGGAGGAGAGAAGGGGAGTATAGGAGGAGAGAAGGGGAGTACAGGAGGAGAGAAGGGGAGTACACTACAGGAGGAGAGAAGGGGAGTACAGGAGGAGAGAAGGGGAGTACAGGAGGAGAGAAGGGGAGTATAGGAGGAGAGAAGGGGAGTATAGGAGGAGAGAAGGGGAGTATAGGAGGAGAGAAGGGGAGTATAGGAGGAGAGAAGGGGAGTACAGGAGGAGAGAAGGGGAGTACAGGAGGAGAGAAGGGGAGTACAGGAGGAGAGAAGGGGAGTACAGGAGGAGAGAAGGGGAGTACACTACAGGAGGAGAGAAGGGGAGTACAGGAGGAGAGAAGGGGAGTACAGGAGGAGAGAAGGGGAGTACAGGAGGAGAGAAGGGGAGTACACTACAGGAGGAGAGAAGGGGAGTATAGGAGGAGAGAAGGGGAGTATAGGAGGAGAGAAGGGGAGTATAGGAGGAGAGAAGGGGAGTATAGGAGGAGAGAAGGGGAGTATAGGAGGAGAGAAGGGGAGTACAGGAGGAGAGAAGGGGAGTACAGGAGGAGAGAAGGGGAGTACACTACAGGAGGAGAGAAGGGGAGTATAGGAGGAGAGAAGGGGAGTACACTATAGGAGGAGAGAAGGGGAGTACACTACAGGAGGAGAGAAGGGGAGTATAGGAGGAGAGAAGGGGAGTATAGGAGGAGAGAAGGGGAGTATAGGAGGAGAGAAGGGGAGTACACTATAGGAGGAGAGAAGGGGAGTACAGGAGGAGAGAAGGGGAGTATAGGAGGAGAGAAGGGGAGTATAGGAGGAGAGAAGGGGAGTACAGGAGGAGAGAAGGGGAGTACACTACAGGAGGAGAGAAGGGGAGTACACTACAGGAGGAGAGAAGGGGAGTACACTACAGGAGGAGAGAAGGGGAGTACAGGAGGAGAGAAGGGGAGTACAGGAGGAGAGAAGGGGAGTACACTACAGGAGGAGAGAAGGGGAGTATAGGAGGAGAGAAGGGGAGTATAGGAGGAGAGAAGGGGAGTATAGGAGGAGAGAAGGGGAGTATAGGAGGAGAGAAGGGGAGTACAGGAGGAGAGAAGGGGAGTACAGGAGGAGAGAAGGGGAGTACACTACAGGAGGAGAGAAGGGGAGTATAGGAGGAGAGAAGGGGAGTACAGGAGGAGAGAAGGGGAGTACAGGAGGAGAGAAGGGGAGTACACTACAGGAGGAGAGAAGGGGAGTATAGGAGGAGAGAAGGGGAGTATAGGAGGAGAGAAGGGGAGTATAGGAGGAGAGAAGGGGAGTACAGGAGGAGAGAAGGGGAGTATAGGAGGAGAGAAGGGGAGTACAGGAGGAGAGAAGGAGAGGACATGAGGAGAGAAGGAGAGTTAGGAGAGAGAAAGGAAGAAGCTCAACGGCACTTGTGATATATGGTACTCGGGTTCGATTAAGAGCAGGGTGTTGA
This sequence comes from Notolepis coatsorum, assembly GCF_963971535.1. Taxonomy (NCBI): domain Eukaryota; kingdom Metazoa; phylum Chordata; class Actinopteri; order Aulopiformes; family Paralepididae; genus Notolepis; species Notolepis coatsorum. Next base: position 14,883 of record NW_028172933.1, on the reverse strand, counting down.
AGAGTGTTGTGATCGACTGATGATGTCTGTTCTACATTCCTGACCTGACGCTCACTAAAGCTGTTGCTGTGGCGACCAACTGAGCTTGTGTGTGTTGTCAAGTTATTGCTATACGGAACCCAGCCAAACCTACAACATGGTGTCAGAAGTGGCTGAATCTTCACTCTACGCACGCCGATCTCACGGATTATAAAACCCAGCGGATTTGCGGAGTGAGTGATGAACTTTTGTTGGGCTAGTTGTTGCTAACGCTAGCAACAGCGTCTGGACGGGGCAGCAGAGCACAGAACAGAGGAGATGGAGCAGCTCAAACCACCGTCCTCGCTGCTACTCACGGGAAACCTGGCCGAGAATTGGCGCAGGTGGGAGCAGCGTTTTCAACTGTATATGACAGCCTCTGGAGCAATTGCAAAGGATGAAGAAATTAAAGTGGCCATACTGTTACACACAATTGGTGAAGATGCTTTGGATGTATTCAACACGTTCACATTTGTTGGGGGTGACGATAAGAAAGTGGATGCAATCCTCGAGGCTTTTGAAACATATTGCAGCCCACAGAAGAATATTGTTTTTGAACGGTACCAGTTCTGGTCCCATTCTATGGCTGATGGGATGACAGTGGACAAGTTTGTCACGGAACTGCGCCGGAAGAGCAGAAACTGTGAGTTTAAAATAAGTGAGAACGAAATGATCAGAGATAAATTGGTGTTCAGCCTGAATAATGCTGCTCTGAAAGAAAGGCTACTGAGGGAGAATAATTTAACCCTTGAGAAAGCAGTAGATGTGTGCAGAGCATCAGAAGCTGCGAGGAGCCAGATGCAAGCTATGCAAACAACACAGGCTGTGGGGGAATCATATGTGCAAGCCATAAGTAGAGCTCCAGCTCAACCAGAGAGGGGAAGATTCTACAAAGACAGGAGGACAGAAAGGAAAAACAGAGAGTGGATTGCACAATGCAACAAGTGTGGGAGAACACATGAACCACGCCAGTGTCCGGCTTATGGTGCTGTATGCCACAAATGTAACAGGCAAAACCATTTTGCGAGGATGTGTTCCACACCAGCTGACAGGACGGGCACCCAAACATACAGAACAGTAATGAGACGTGGTGTCCACGACATTGAGAGCTGTCGTGCCGCCTGTGAGATACAGCGACAGCGATTATGACACGAGCCAACGCTGAAGGTTGAGCTCCACCGGTGGGCTATGTTCTGGAACCTCTGGCCCCAAGCAACTGATACCGACAATATGAATTTATTATTTGTTACATTATTCCTGTTGGTAAGCTATTGGGAAAAGTGATTGAAGTATTTTGCTAATTCTGGTCTGCAGTAAGAGAGTAATAACTTTTACTAAACGTAATAACTTTTCCTTAAGAAAGGGGGATGTGATATATGGTACTCGGGTTCGATTAAGAGCACGGTGTTGAAGAGTGTTGTGATCGACTAATGATGTCTGTTGTACATTCCTGACCTGACGTTCACTAAAGCTGTTGCTGTGGCGACCAACTGAGCTTGTGTGTGTTGTCAGGTTATTGCTATACGGAACCCAGCCAAAACTACAACAGCACTCAAATTAATTTGAGCTGTTAAACTGTTTTATGTAACGGTCCCCCCGCTCCTGCTCCACAACCCCCATGCGTGCTTACCAAACCAAGACGCATTTCTCCAAGACGCTCTCTGATTGGCACTGACTGACGCTCTCTGATTGGCCACTGACGCGTTTGCCCAATCCGTGACGAGCTGTGTCTTTGCCCATTTCCACGTCAAACAGCCTGCAAACTACCTGGCGTTCTATCGCCATGCTCTAAGACAAACTCTAACCTTAACCAACTTCGAAAGAGTGCCTAAGCTTAACCGTCGAAAGAACTTGCCGTCACGCTCTAAGACAAACTCTAACCTTAACCAACTTCGAAGAGTGCCTAAGCTTAACCAGTGTAGAAACAGGCGTCGGCCAATCAGAGAGCGTCTCCGAAAAATGTGGCTTGGTTTCGTAATCACGTAACCCCCATTGGTCCATGGACATTTTCCCCCCGGTACTGCGTCACAGCCCTCATCTGTCCATGGACATTTCCCACGCCTGAACTACGTCTCTCAACCACCAGGTGGACTAGTTCAGTGCATTCATCTTAGTTGTATTTTATTTATTAATGTCCTGTCTGTCATCACCAATCTGTTGTGTGTTCATCTGTTGTCTTTACTGTGCCCCATTGTCTAATTTAGTTTTGTCTCCTTGTGTCTGTGTCTATGGGCTGTTTGGTGTTGTCATATTTTTGTATATTTCCCCTGCTACATTTCATGTTTAGTCATTACCCCAGCTGTGTGTCATTTCACTAATCATCCTCTTGTCTCTAATTAGTCCTGGTATTTAAGTGTTGTCAACCCAGCTGTCCTTTGCTGGGTCATTACTTCTGTTTCCTGTTTCACTGTTGCGTTTGTTACATGAGTACTCTTTCCGTCTGCAAGATCCATGTGTCGTGCTTGTTAGTTGTTTATCATTGTGCTTATCTCGTTTTTGAGACTACGGTCTCTCTTTTATTTTCCCCATTTCAAAGTGTTTTCTTTTCGTATTATGCTCCCGTGTGTCACAATAAAGTAATAATAATAATAATAACTTTATTTGTATAGCACTTTTCATACAGAGGTTGCAGTTCAAAGCAGTGGCGGCTGGTCAATAGGGGCGCTAGAGCGCCGCCCTCCCTGGTTAAAAGAGAGAAGAAGTTTTTTTTTTCTTTTTTTTTTGCCCTAGAAATTAAATAAACATGTTTAAAATGAATAATATTTACTCATTTTAAGTATGTTTGTGTTTCCAATGCATAATATAACGTTAATATATCAAATATAAATAATTATTTTCATTAACAGGAAGTGACTGTCTGGAAGTGACTGTCTGAGAATAATACCGCCTCTATACTTTCCGTAGCCGCATTTCGCTCGGGCTAGACGCAATAGCGCCTTACATTGGGCGTGCACTGGTTTCATCACTGTATCCGTTGCAGCCAATCAGTGCGTAACGCGTTGTGCGTTGAAATATGATGTATTTTTGATGGAAGCCGGGCGCGTTTTGAAGCGGTCTATATCATTCTAAGCAAGCAGCGTCTAGCCGCATTTCTCGGAGACGCTCTCTGATTGGCCGACTTCAGTTTCTACACTGGTTAAGCGTAGCCACTGTTCGAAGTTGGTTAAGGTTAGAGAGAGTTTGTCTTAGAGCGTGACGGGCTGACGGCAAGTTCTTTCGACAGTTAAGCTTAGGCACTCTTTCAAAGTTGGTTAAGGTTAGTGTTTGTCTTAGAGCATGGCGATAGAACGCCAGGTAGTTTGCAGGCTGTTCGATGCTGTTGTGTTGTGATGCAGTCTGGACAGTGGGCAGTGGATATACATCGACAACAGTCTGGGACTGTGGGACAGTCAGTGGACATACACTTTATCAAGCCCTCCGGCTGGACCACGTGTCAAAATTAAACAAAGTGAGTTAATTTTCTCTCTCTCTCTCTCTCTCTCTCTCTCTCTCTCTCTCTCTCTCTCTCTCTCTCTCTCTCTCTCTCTCTCTCTCTCTCTCTCTCTCTCTCTCTCTCTCTCTCTCTCTCAACACAGCGTGTTAATTTCGCAGCGCGTGATGCATAATGGCTGAATGAATTAATGGTAACTTGTTTAAAATGACAAGATATATATGTGTTCATTATTGGATTGATGATCATACGTGTACTAGTGTAGTATGAATGAACTCGCGCCCACCCAAATGTAGTTCACAGCGGCCGCCACTGGTTCAACGTGCTTCACAACAGTAAAAAATACAGGCATAAGCGAGCATAAAACATTTAAAATGTAAATACAACAAGATAGAGAGGTAGCAAGGTTAGGCAAATCACAGTTCTTCAGCAATACAAATAATAAAATAGAATAGATTAGATATAGAGTAAAAAAGTGCGGTTTGATTCGGTTTAAAATAGGCAAAAAATAATAAGATAGAACGGACAGTAAAAAGTGTGATAAGATTGTTCAATAAAGAAAAATATACAACAACAGAGCAGTGTAGCTGTTAGTACTTTGAGTTTCCATCGCTCTTAACACTTTGAGTTTCTTTACAAAGTACAGTTTTAAGTTACCTTATATAGAACAACAGAACAGTGTGTTGCTCACAACAACATCACTCTAACATCATAGAACCGACATATGAATTTCATTGGAAGTGTATGAAAGTAGGTAGGGTAAGAATAATAATAATAACGAGCATAAAAAAAATATATATATATATATATATATATATATATATATATATATTAAGGCTGTCAAAGTTAACGTGATATTAACGCGTTAACTCCCGATTCTATTAATGCCACAAATTTTTTTAACTCAAGATTAACTAAAAAAAAAATCTTTTTTTTTTTTTTTTTTTTTACTAGACTTCACTCAGGTGTATTATTGATGCTCTCATTGATACTATGTTTGTTTCTGAAGTGTGTGTGTGTGTGTGTGTGTGTGTGTGTGTGTGTGTGTGTGTGTGTGTGTGTGTGTGTGTGTGTGTGTGTGTGTGTGTGTGTGTGTGTGTGTGTGTGTGTGTGTGTGTGAGATATAGAGAGAGAGGGGGGTGAGAGAGATGAGGAAGGGGCAAGAGAGAAAGAGAGCTGGGAGAGTGTGTGTGTGAGGGAGAGAGGGGGGTGTGTGATAAATCAGCCCTTGTGTGTGTGAATGTAACAAGTTCCTAACGTTTTCTTTCCCCTATGCATTGTTTTAAATTATTATTTTCTTTTAAGTTATTTTGTGCATCACTCTGTTTTGAATTTGATGCAAATTTGCAATGCATGAGGGTCACCCTTTTGTGTTAAATGGCTGCATAAAGCAAGCATTTGTTGACTCGCATGTTGATAAGAGTATTAAAACTTGGAACTTGAAAAAGATCTGTTTAAGGTAAAAAAAAAAAAAAAAAAAAGATTAATTTGCGATTAATCGCGAGTTAACTATGGACAATCATGCGATTAATCGAGTTAAATATTTTAATCGTTTGACAGCACTAATATATATATATATATATATAAATAAAAAAAAAAAAAAGATAGACAGATAGCAAGGTAAGGTAAATCACAGTGTTTCACATTAGGATCTAGCATCCCAATAGGCTCTCTGTTTACAGTTTGATTCAGTAATACAAATAATAAAAATAGTGCACGATATTGTGAAAGAGCAACCACCGCACTCCGCCTCCTGTCTATCCTCTGCTTCTCTGCATCTGGGTTCTACACACCACCATGCATCTGGGTTCTACACACCACCATGCTGTCTGGGTTCTACACACCACCATGCATCTGGGTTCTACACACCACCATGCCTCTGGGTTCTACACACCACCATGCATCTGGGTTCTACACACCACCATGCATCTGGGTTCTACACACCACCATGCTGTCTGGGTTCTACACACCACCATGCCTCTGGGTTCTACACACCACCATGCCTCTGGGTTCTACACACCACCATGCCTCTGGGTTCTACACACCACCATGCCTCTGGGTTCTACACACCACCATGCATCTGGGTTCTACACACCACCATGCATCTGGGTTCTACACACCACCATGCCGTCTGGGTTCTACACACCACCATGCCTCTGGGTTCTACACACCACCATGCATCTGGGTTCTACACACCACCATGCCTCTGGGTTCTACACACCACCATGCCTCTGGGTTCTACACACCACCATGCCGTCTGGGTTCTACACACCACCATGCCTCTGGGTTCTACACACCACCATGCCTCTGGGTTCTACACACCACCATGCCTCTGGGTTCTACACACCACCATGCCTCTGGGTTCTACACACCACCATGCCTCTGGGTTCTACACACCACCATGCCGTCTGGGTTCTACACACCACCATGCATCTGGGTTCTACACACCACCATGCCGTCTGGGTTCTACACACCACCATGCTGTCTGGGTTCTACACACCACCATGCATCTGGGTTCTACACACCACCATGCATCTGGGTTCTACACACCACCATGCATCTGGGTTCTACACACCACCATGCCGTCTGGGTTCTACACACCACCATGCATCTGGGTTCTACACACCACCATGCATCTGGGTTCTACACACCACCATGCCGTCTGGGTTCTACACACCACCATGCATCTGGGTTCTACACACCACCATGCCGTCTGGGTTCTACACACCACCATGCCTCTGGGTTCTACACACCACCATGCATCTGGGTTCTACACACCACCATGCCGTCTGGGTTCTACACACCACCATGCCTCTGGGTTCTACACACCACCATGCCTCTGGGTTCTACACACCACCATGCATCTGGGTTCTACACACCACCATGCATCTGGGTTCTACACACCATCATGCCTCTAGGTTCTACACACCACCATGCCTCTGGGTTCTACAAACCACCATGCCGTCTGAACGTGAGAATCGTAACAGTTTTATATCCTGTAAAATATATGTTGTAAATAGCTTTTAAAGAATAGGTTCACTATTTTTCAACCCAGACCATATTAAAATGCTGTTTCCCAAATATTTATATTCCTCACTGATATCTTTAGCATTGAGAAATGTACCACTGCAGCAATGGTTTAGGGCCTTCAAACACCATAATCTACTTTTCAAACACTATGATAAATCTAAGTTTCAAACACCATGATACATCTAAGTTTCAAACACCATGATAAATCTAAGTTTCAAACTATGATAAATCCACTTTTCAAACACCATGATAATTTACTTTTCAAACACCATGACAATGAGGTGAAAAACATTTGAAAGGTGTATTGTTCCCTGTGTGTTTTTATCATAGAGGTGTGGTTATCCTATTAATCTGGATTGTCTATGTTATTCTAATGTTAATCTTAATCAAGGATGAAGACTATCTCACCACACATGACGCATCATATCTTTTTGCTCACTGATGGGGTCCCATATTGTGCAGTAGGTGCCCTTTTTTTCTTTTCGCCCTTCAAACAGCCTGAGTCCACCACTGTATATATGTATCCCTTACCTACTTTTTTTATGAATACTTGTATCACTGTACATAATCTGCCTGTATAGAGCTGTTGCACTCTGCCTGTATAGAGCTGTTGCACTCTGCCTGTATGAAGCTGTTGCACTCTGCCTGTATAGAGCTGTTGCACTCTGCCTGTATAGAGCTGTTGCACTCTGCCTGTATAGAGCTGTTGCACTCTGCCTGTATGAAGCTGTTGCACTCTGCCTGTATAGAGTTGTTGCACTCTGCCTGTATAGAGCTGTTGCACTCTGCCTGTATAGAGCTGTTGCACTCTGCCTGTATGAAGCTGTTGCACTCTGCCTGTATGAAGCTGTTGCACTCTGCCTGTATGAAGCTGTTGCACTCTGCCTGTATGAAGCTGTTGCACTCTGCCTGTATAGAGATGTTGCACTCTGCCTGTATAGAGCTGTTGCACTCTGGATTGCCTGTATGAAGCTGTTGCACTCTGCCTGTATAGAGCTGTTGCACTCTGCCTGTATAGAGCTGTTGCACTCTGCCTGTATAGAGCTGTTGCTCTCTGCCTGTATAGAGCTGTTGCACTCTGCCTGTATGTAGCTGTTGCACTCTGCCTGTATGAAGCTGTTGCACTCTGCCTGTATGAAGCTGTTGCACTCTGCCTGTATAGAGCTGTTGCACTCTGCCTGTATAGAGCTGTTGCACTCTGCCTGTATAGAGCTGTTGCACTCTGCCTGTATAGAGCTGTTGCACTCTGCCTGTATGAAGCTGTTGCACTCTGCCTGTATGAAGCTGTTGCACTCTGCCTGTATAGAGCTGTTGCACTCTGCCTGTATGAAGCTGTTGCACTCTGCCTGTATAGAGCTGTTGCACTCTGCCTGTATAGAGCTGTTGCACTCTGCCTGTATAGAGCTGTTGCACTCTGCATGTATAGAGCTGTTGCACTCTGCCTGTATAGAGCTGTTGCACTCTGCCTGTATAGAGCTGTTGCACTCTGCCTGTATGAAGCTGTTGCACTCTGCCTGTATGAAGCTGTTGCACTCTGCCTGTATAGAGCTGTTGCACTCTGCCTGTATAGAGCTGTTGCACTCTGCCTGTATAGAGCTGTTGCACTCTGCCTGTATGTAGCTGTTGCACTCTGCCTGTATGAAGCTGTTGCACTCTGCCTGTATAGAGATGTTGCACTCTGCCTGTATAGAGCTGTTGCACTCTGCCTGTATAGAGCTGTTGCACTCTGCCTGTATGAAGCTGTTGCACTCTGCCTGTATGAAGCTGTTGCACTCTGCCTGTATGAAGCTGTTGCACTCTGCCTGTATGAAGCTGTTGCACTCTGCCTGTATGAAGCTGTTGCACTCTGCCTGTATGAAGCTGTTGCACTCTGCCTGTATGAAGCTGTTGCACTCTGCCTGTATGAAGCTGTTGCACTCTGCCTGTATGAAGCTGTTGCACTCTGCCTGTATAGAGATGTTGCACTCTGCCTGTATAGAGCTGTTGCACTCTGGACTGCCTGTATGAAGCTGTTGCACTCTGCCTGTATAGAGCTGTTGCACTCTGCCTGTATGAAGCTGTTGCACTCTGCCTGTATGAAGCTGTTGCACTCTGCCTGTATAGAGCTGTTGCACTCTGCCTGTATGAAGCTGTTGCACTCTGCCTGTATAGAGCTGTTGCACTCTGCCTGTATAGAGCTGTTGCTCTCTGCCTGTATAGAGCTGTTGCACTCTGCCTGTATGTAGCTGTTGCACTCTGCCTGTATGAAGCTGTTGCACTCTGCCTGTATGAAGCTGTTGCACTCTGCCTGTATAGAGCTGGTGCACTCTGCCTGTATAGAGCTGTTGCACTCTGCCTGTATGAAGCTGTTGCACTCTGCCTGTATGAAGCTGTTGCACTCTGCCTGTATAGAGCTGTTGCACTCTGCCTGTATGAAGCTGTTGCACTCTGCCTGTATAGAGCTGTTGCACTCTGCCTGTATAGAGCTGTTGCACTCTGCCTGTATAGAGCTGTTGCACTCTGCCTGTATAGAGCTGTTGCACTCTGCCTGTATAGAGCTGTTGCACTCTGCCTGTATAGAGCTGTTGCACTCTGCCTGTATAGAGCTGTTGCACTCTGCCTGTATAGAGCTGTTGCACTCTGCCTGTATGAAGCTGTTGCACTCTGCCTGTATGGAGCTGTTGCACTCTGCCTGTATAGAGCTGTTGCACTCTGCATGTATAGAGCTGTTGCACTCTGCCTGTATAGAGCTGTTGCACTCTGCCTGTATGAAGCTGTTGCACTCTGCCTGTATGAAGCTGTTGCACTCTGCCTGTATGAAGCTGTTGCACTCTGCCTGTATGAAGCTGTTGCACTCTGCCTGTATAGAGCTGTTGCACTCTGCCTGTATAGAGCTGTTGCACTCTGCCTGTATAGAGCTGTTGCACTCTGCCTGTATAGAGCTGTTGCACTCTGTCTGTATAGAGCTGTTGCACTCTGCCTGTATAGAGCTGTTGCACTCTGCCTGTATAGAGCTGTTGCACTCTGCCTGTATAGAGCTGTTGCACTCTGCCTGTATAGAGCTGTTGCACTCTGTCTGTATGAAGCTGTTGCACTCTGCCTGTATGAAGCTGTTGCACTCTGCCTGTATGGAGCTGTTGCACTCTGCCTGTATAGAGCTGTTGCACTCTGCCTGTATAGAGCTGTTGCACTCTGCCTGTATAGAGCTGTTGCACTCTGCCTGTATAGAGCTGTTGCACTCTGCCTGTATGAAGCTGTTGCACTCTGCCTGTATAGAGCTGTTGCACTCTGCCTGTATAGAGCTGTTGCACTCTGCCTGTATGAAGCTGTTGCACTCTGTCTGTATGAACTGTTGCACTCTGCCTGTATGAAGCTGTTGCACTCTGCCTGTATGGAGCTGTTGCACTCTGCCTGTATAGATCTGTTGCACTCTGCCTGTATAGAGCTGTTGCACTCTGCCTGTATAGAGCTGTTGCACTCTGTCTGTATAGAGCTGTTGCACTCTGCCTGTATAGAGCTGTTGCACTCTGCCTGTATAGAGCTGTTGCACTCTGTATGTATAGAGCTGTTGCACTCTGCCTGTATAGAGCTGTTGCACTCTGCCTGTATGAAGCTGTTGCACTCTGCCTGTATAGAGCTGTTGCACTCTGCCTGTATAGAGCTGTTGCACTCTGCCTGTATAGAGCTGTTGCACTCTGCCTGTATAGAGCTGTTGCACTCTGCCTGTATAGAGCTGTTGCACTCTGCCTGTATAGAGCTGTTGCACTCTGCCTGTATGGAGCTGTTGCACTCTGCCTGTATAGAGCTGTTGCACTCTGCCTGTATGAAGCTGTTGCACTCTGCCTGTATAGAGCTGTTGCACTCTGCCTGTATAGAGCTGTTGCACTCTGCCTGTATAGAGCTGTTGCACTCTGCCTGTATGAAGCTGTTGCACTCTGCCTGTATAGAGCTGTTGCACTCTGCCTGTATAGAGCTGTTGCACTCTGCCTGTATGGAGCTGTTGCACTCTGCCTGTATAGAGCTGTTGCACTCTGCCTGTATGAAGCTGTTGCACTCTGCCTGTATGGAGCTGTTGCACTCTGCCTGTATGAAGCTGTTGCACTCTGCCTGTATAGAGCTGTTGCACTCTGCCTGTATAGAGCTGTTGCACTCTGCCTGTATGAAGCTGTTGCACTCTGCCTGTATGGAGCTGTTGCACTCTGCCTGTATGAAGCTGTTGCACTCTGCCTGTATAGAGCTGTTGCACTCTGCCTGTATGGAGCTGTTGCACTCTGCCTGTATGAAGCTGTTGCACTCTGCCTGTATGAAGCTGTTGCACTCTGCCTGTATAGAGCTGTTGCACTCTGCCTGTATAGAGCTGTTGCACTCTGCCTGTATAGAGCTGTTGCACTCTGCCTGTATAGAGCTGTTGCACTCTGCCTGTATGGAGCTGTTGCACTCTGCCTGTATGAAGCTGTTGCACTCTGCCTGTATGAAGCTGTTGCACTCTGCCTGTATAGAGCTGTTGCACTCTGCCTGTATGGAGCTGTTGCACTCTGCCTGTATGAAGCTGTTGCACTCTGCCTGTATGAAGCTGTTGCACTCTGCCTGTATAGAGCTGTTGCACTCTGCCTGTATAGAGCTGTTGCACTCTGCCTGTATAGAGCTGTTGCACTCTGCCTGTATGAAGCTGTTGCACTCTGCCTGTATAGAGCTGTTGCACTCTGCCTGTATAGAGCTGTTGCACTCTGCCTGTATAGAGCTGTTGCACTCTGCCTGTATAGAGCTGTTGCACTCTGCCTGTATAGAGCTGTTGCACTCTGCCTGTATGAAGCTGTTGCACTCTGCCTGTATGGAGCTGTTGCACTCTGCCTGTATGAAGCTGTTGCACTCTGCCTGTATAGAGCTGTTGCACTCTGTCTGTATAGAGCTGTTGCACTCTGCCTGTATGGAGCTGTTGCACTCTGCATGTATAGAGCTGTTGCACTCTGCCTGTATGAAGCTGTTGCACTCTGCCTGTATGAAGCTGTTGCACTCTGCCTGTATAGAGCTGTTGCACTCTGTCTGTATAGAGCTGTTGCACTCTGCCTGTATAGAGCTGTTGCACTCTGCCTGTATAGAGCTGTTGCACTCTGCCTGTATGAAGCTGTTGCACTCTGCCTGTATGAAGCTGTTGCACTCTGCCTGTATAGAGCTGTTGCACTCTGCCTGTATGGAGCTGTTGCACTCTGCCTGTATAGAGCTGTTGCACTCTGCCTGTATAGAGCTGTTGCACTCTGCCTGTATAGAGCTGTTGCACTCTGCCTGTATGAAGCTGTTGCACTCTGCCTGTATGAAGCTGTTGCACTCTGCCTGTATAGAGCTGTTGCACTCTGCCTGTATAGAGCTGTTGCACTCTGCCTGTATAGAGCTGTTGCACTCTGCCTGTATAGAGCTGTTGCACTCTGCCTGTATAGAGCTGTTGCACTCTGCCTGTATAGAGCTGTTGCACTCTGCCTGTATAGAGCTGTTGCACTCTGCCTGTATAGAGCTGTTGCACTCTGTCTGTATAGAGCTGTTGCACTCTGCCTGTATAGAGCTGTTGCACTCTGCCTGTATGGAGCTGTTGCACTCTGCCTGTATAGAGCTGTTGCACTCTGCCTGTATAGAGCTGTTGCACTCTGCCTGTATAGAGCTGTTGCACTCTGCCTGTATGGAGCTGTTGCACTCTGCCTGTATAGAGCTGTTGCACTCTGCCTGTATGAGCTGTTGCACTCTGCCTGTATAGAGCTGTTGCACTCTGCCTGTATAGAGCTGTTGCACTCTGCCTGTATAGAGCTGTTGCACTCTGCCTGTATAGAGCTGTTGCACTCTGCCTGTATGAAGCTGTTGCACTCTGCCTGTATAGAGCTGTTGCACTCTGCCTGTATGAAGCTGTTGCACTCTGCCTGTATAGAGCTGTTGCACTCTGCCTGTATGAAGCTGTTGCACTCTGCCTGTATCGAGCTGTTGCACTCTGCCTGTATAGAGCTGTTGCACTCTGCCTGTATAGAGCTGTTGCACTCTGCCTGTATAGAGCTGTTGCACTCTGCCTGTATGAGCTGTTGCACTCTGCCTGTATAGAGCTGTTGCACTCTGCCTGTATAGAGCTGTTGCACTCTGCCTGTATAGAGCTGTTGCACTCTGCCTGTATAGAGCTGTTGCACTCTGCCTGTATAGAGCTGTTGCACTCTGCCTGTATGAAGCTGTTGCACTCTGCCTGTATAGAGCTGTTGCACTCTGCATGTATAGAGCTGTTGCACTCTGCCTGTATAGAGCTGTTGCACTCTGCCTGTATAGAGCTGTTGCACTCTGCCTGTATAGAGCTGTTGCACTCTGCCTGTATAGAGCTGTTGCACTCTGCCTGTATAGAGCTGTTGCACTCTGCCTGTATAGAGCTGTTGCACTCTGCCTGTATGGAGCTGTTGCACTCTGCCTGTATAGAGCTGTTGCACTCTGCCTGTATAGAGCTGTTGCACTCTGCCTGTATGAGAGCTGTTGCCTCTGCCTGTATGAAGCTGTTGCACTCTGCCTGTATAGAGCTGTTGCACTCTGCCTGTATAGAGCTGTTGCACTCTGCCTGTATGAAGCTGTTGCACTCTGCCTGTATGGAGCTGTTGCACTCTGCCTGTATGAAGCTGTTGCACTCTGCCTGTATAGAGCTGTTGCACTCTGCCTGTATGGAGCTGTTGCACTCTGCCTGTATGAAGCTGTTGCACTCTGCCTGTATAGAGCTGTTGCACTCTGCCTGTATAGAGCTGTTGCACTCTGCCTGTATAGAGCTGTTGCACTCTGCCTGTATAGAGCTGTTGCACTCTGCCTGTATAGAGCTGTTGCACTCTGCCTGTATGGAGCTGTTGCACTCTGCCTGTATGAAGCTGTTGCACTCTGCCTGTATGAAGCTGTTGCACTCTGCCTGTATAGAGCTGTTGCACTCTGCCTGTATGGAGCTGTTGCACTCTGCCTGTATAGAAGCTGTTGCACTCTGCCTGTATGAAGCTGTTGCACTCTGCCTGTATAGAGCTGTTGCACTCTGCCTGTATAGAGCTGTTGCACTCTGCCTGTATGAAGCTGTTGCACTCTGCCTGTATGAAGCTGTTGCACTCTGCCTGTATAGAGCTGTTGCACTCTGCCTGTATAGAGCTGTTGCACTCTGCCTGTATAGAGCTGTTGCACTCTGCCTGTATAGAGCTGTTGCACTCTGCCTGTATAGAGCTGTTGCACTCTGCCTGTATGAAGCTGTTGCACTCTGCCTGTATAGAGCTGTTGCACTCTGCCTGTATAGAGCTGTTGCACTCTGCCTGTATGAAGCTGTTGCACTCTGCCTGTATGAAGCTGTTGCACTCTGCCTGTATAGAGCTGTTGCACTCTGCCTGTATGAGCTGTTGCACTCTGCCTGTATAGAGCTGTTGCACTCTGCCTGTATAGAGCTGTTGCACTCTGCCTGTATGAAGCTGTTGCACTCTGCCTGTATGAAGCTGTTGCACTCTGCCTGTATGAAGCTGTTGCACTCTGCCTGTATAGAGCTGTTGCACTCTGCCTGTATAGAGCTGTTGCACTCTGCCTGTATAGAGCTGTTGCACTCTGCCTGTATAGAGCTGTTGCACTCTGCCTGTATAGAGCTGTTGCACTCTGCCTGTATAGAGCTGTTGCACTCTGCCTGTATAGAGCTGTTGCACTCTGCCTGTATAGAGCTGTTGCACTCTGCCTGTATAGAGCTGTTGCACTCTGCCTGTATGAAGCTGTTGCACTCTGCCTGTATAGAGCTGTTGCACTCTGCCTGTATAGAGCTGTTGCACTCTGCCTGTATGAAGCTGTTGCACTCTGCCTGTATAGAGCTGTTGCACTCTGCCTGTATAGAGCTGTTGCACTCTGCCTGTATAGAGCTGTTGCACTCTGCCTGTATAGAGCTGTTGCACTCTGCCTGTATGAGCTGTTGCACTCTGCCTGTATAGAGCTGTTGCACTCTGCCTGTATGAAGCTGTTGCACTCTGCCTGTATAGAGCTGTTGCACTCTGCCTGTATAGAGCTGTGCACTCTGCCTGTATAGAGCTGTTGCACTCTGCCTGTATGAGCTGTTGCACTCTGCCTGTATAGAGCTGTTGCACTCTGCCTGTATAGAGCTGTTGCACTCTGCCTGTATAGAGCTGTTGCACTCTGCCTGTATAGAAGCTGTTGCACTCTGCCTGTATAGAGCTGATGAAGCTGTTGCACTCTGCCTGTATAGAGCTGTTGCACTCTGCCTGTATGAGCTGTTGCACTCTGCCTGTATGAAGCTGTTGCACTCTGCCTGTATAGAGCTGTTGCACTCTGCCTGTATAGATCTGTTGCACTCTGCCTGTATGAAGCTGTTGCACTCTGCCTGTATAGAGCTGTTGCACTCTGCCTGTATGAAGCTGTTGCACTCTGCCTGTATAGAGCTGTTGCAC
>NW_028172934.1:0-35329 GCF_963971535.1 Notolepis coatsorum | reverse complement strand
TAACAGAGAGAGAGAGGGGGCTGGAGGTTAACAGAGAGAGAGAGGGGCTGGAGGTTAACAGAGAGAGAGTGAGGGGCTGGAGGTTAACAGAGAGAGAGAGGGGCTGGAGGTTAACAGAGAGAGAGAGAGGGGCTGGAGGTTAACAGAGAGAGAGAGGGGCTGGAGGTTAACAGAGAGAGAGTGAGGGGCTGGAGGTTAACAGAGAGAGAGAGGGGGCTGGAGGTTAACAGAGAGAGAGAGGGGCTGGAGGTTAACAGAGAGAGAGTGAGGGGCTGGAGGTTAACAGAGAGAGAGAGGGGCTGGAGGTTAACAGAGAGAGAGAGAGGGGCTGGAGGTTAACAGAGAGAGAGAGAGGGGCTGGAGGTTAACAGAGAGAGAGAGAGAGGGGCTGGAGGTTAACAGAGAGAGAGAGTGAGGGGCTGGAGGTTAACAGAGAGAGAGAGAGAGGGGCTGGAGGTTAACAGAGAGAGAGTGAGGGGCTGGAGGTTAACAGAGAGAGAGAGAGGGGCTCGAGGTTAACAGAGAGAGAGAGAGGGGCTGGAGGTTAACAGAGAGAGAGAGAGAGGGGCTGGAGGTTAACAGAGAGAGAGAGAGAGGGGCTGGAGGTTAACAGAGAGAGAGAGAGAGGGGCTGGAGGTTAACAGAGAGAGAGAGAGTGGCTGGAGGTTAACAGAGAGAGAGAGAGGGGCTGGAGGTTAACAGAGAGAGAGAGAGGGGCTGGAGGTTAACAGAGAGAGAGAGAGGGGCTGGAGGTTAACAGAGAGAGTGAGGGGCTGGAGGTTAACAGAGAGAGAGAGAGAGGGGCTGGAGGTTAACAGAGAGAGAGAGGGGCTGGAGGTTAACAGAGAGAGAGAGGGGCTGGAGGTTAACAGAGAGAGAGAGAGGGGCTGGAGGTTAACAGAGAGAGAGAGAGAGAGAGAGAGAGTGAGGGGCTGGAGGTTAACAGAGAGAGAGAGAGGGGCTGGAGGTTAACAGAGAGAGTGAGGGGCTGGAGGTTAACAGGGAGAGAGAGAGAGGCTGGAGGTTAACAGAGAGAGAGTGAGGGGCTGGAGGTTAACAGAGAGAGAGAGAGGGGCTGGAGGTTAACAGAGAGAGAGAGAGGGGCTGGAGGTTAACAGAGAGAGAGAGTGAGGGGCTGGAGGTTAACAGAGAGAGAGAGTGAGGGGCTGGAGGTTAACAGAGAGAGAGAGAGGGGCTGGAGGTTAACAGAGAGAGAGAGAGGGGCTGGAGGTTAACAGAGAGAGAGAGAGTGAGGGGCTGGAGGTTAACAGAGAGAGAGTGAGGGGCTGGAGGTTAACAGAGAGAGAGAGAGGGGCTGGAGGTTAACAGAGAGAGAGAGGGGCTGGAGGTTAACAGAGAGAGAGAGAGGGGCTGGAGGTTAACAGAGAGAGAGAGGGGCTGGAGGTTAACAGAGAGAGAGAGGGGCTGGAGGTTAACAGAGAGAGAGAGGGGCTGGAGGTTAACAGAGAGAGAGAGTGAGGGGCTGGAGGTTAACAGAGAGAGAGAGGGGCTGGAGGTTAACAGAGAGAGAGAGAGAGGGGCTGGAGGTTAACAGAGAGAGAGTGAGGGGCTGGAGGTTAACAGAGAGAGAGAGGGGCTGGAGGTTAACAGAGAGAGAGAGGGGCTGGAGGTTAACAGAGAGAGAGAGAGAGGGGCTGGAGGTTAACAGAGAGAGAGAGGGGCTGGAGGTTAACAGAGAGAGTGAGGGGCTGGAGGTTAACAGAGAGAGAGAGTGAGGGGCTGGAGGTTAACAGAGAGAGAGAGGGGCTGGAGGTTAACAGAGAGAGAGAGAGAGGGGCTGGAGGTTAACAGAGAGAGAGTGAGGGGCTGGAGGTTAACAGAGAGAGAGAGAGGGGCTGGAGGTTAACAGAGAGAGAGTGAGGGGCTGGAGGTTAACAGAGAGAGAGAGAGGGGCTGGAGGTTAACAGAGAGAGAGAGAGTGAGGGGCTGGAGGTTAACAGAGAGAGAGAGAGGGGCTGGAGGTTAACAGAGAGAGAGAGAGTGAGGGGCTGGAGGTTAACAGAGAGAGAGAGAGGGGCTGGAGGTTAACAGAGAGAGAGAGAGGGGCTGGAGGTTAACAGAGAGAGAGAGGGGCTGGAGGTTAACAGAGAGAGAGTGAGGGGCTGGAGGTTAACAGAGAGAGAGAGAGGGCTGGAGGTTAACAGAGAGAGAGAGGGGCTGGAGGTTAACAGAGAGAGAGTGAGGGGCTGGAGGTTAACAGAGAGAGAGTGAGGGGCTGGAGGTTAACAGAGAGAGAGAGGGGCTGGAGGTTAACAGAGAGAGTGAGGGGCTGGAGGTTAACAGAGAGAGAGAGGGGCTGGAGGTTAACAGAGAGAGTGAGGGGCTGGAGGTTAACAGAGAGAGAGAGAGAGGGGCTGGAGGTTAACAGAGAGAGAGAGAGAGGGGCTGGAGGTTAACAGAGAGAGAGAGAGGGGCTGGAGGTTAACAGAGAGAGAGAGGGGCTGGAGGTTAACAGAGAGAGAGTGAGGGGCTGGAGGTTAACAGAGAGAGAGAGAGAGGGGCTGGAGGTTAACAGAGAGAGAGAGAGAGGGGCTGGAGGTTAACAGAGAGAGAGAGAGGGGCTGGAGGTTAACAGAGAGAGAGAGAGGGGCTGGAGGTTAACAGAGAGAGAGAGGGGCTGGAGGTTAACAGAGAGAGAGTGAGGGGCTGGAGGTTAACAGAGAGAGAGAGAGTGAGGGGCTGGAGGTTAACAGAGAGAGAGAGAGAGGGGCTGGAGGTTAACAGAGAGAGAGAGAGAGGGGCTGGAGGTTAACAGAGAGAGAGAGAGGGGCTGGAGGTTAACAGAGAGAGAGAGAGAGGGGCTGGAGGTTAACAGAGAGAGAGAGAGAGGGGCTGGAGGTTAACAGAGAGAGAGAGAGAGGGGCTGGAGGTTAACAGAGAGAGAGTGAGGGGCTGGAGGTTAACAGAGAGAGAGAGAGAGGGGCTGGAGGTTAACAGAGAGAGAGTGAGGGGCTGGAGGTTAACAGAGAGAGTGAGGGGCTGGAGGTTAACAGAGAGAGAGTGAGGGGCTGGAGGTTAACAGAGAGAGTGAGGGGCTGGAGGTTAACAGAGAGAGTGAGGGGCTGGAGGTTAACAGAGAGAGAGAGAGGGGCTGGAGGTTAACAGAGAGAGAGAGAGAGGCTGGAGGTTAACAGAGAGAGAGAGAGGGGCTGGAGGTTAACAGAGAGAGAGAGAGGGGCTGGAGGTTAACAGAGAGAGAGAGGGGCTGGAGGTTAACAGAGAGAGAGAGGGGCTGGAGGTTAACAGAGAGAGAGAGAGGGGCTGGAGGTTAACAGACAGAGAGTGAGGGGCTGGAGGTTAACAGAGAGAGTGAGGGGCTGGAGGTTAACAGAGAGAGTGAGGGGCTGGAGGTTAACAGAGAGAGTGAGGGGCTGGAGGTTAACAGAGAGAGAGAGAGGGCTGGAGGTTAACAGAGAGAGAGAGAGTGAGGGGCTGGAGGTTAACAGAGAGAGAGAGAGGGGCTGGAGGTTAACAGAGAGAGAGAGAGTGAGGGGCTGGAGGTTAACAGAGAGAGAGTGAGGGGCTGGAGGTTAACAGAGAGAGAGAGAGGGGCTGGAGGTTAACAGAGAGAGAGAGAGGGGCTGGAGGTTAACAGAGAGAGAGTGAGGGGCTGGAGGTTAACAGAGAGAGAGAGAGGGGCTGGAGGTTAACAGAGAGAGAGAGGGGCTGGAGGTTAACAGAGAGAGAGAGAGAGGGGCTGGAGGTTAACAGAGAGAGAGAGAGGGGCTGGAGGTTAACAGAGAGAGAGAGGGGCTGGAGGTTAACAGAGAGAGAGAGAGGGGCTGGAGGTTAACAGAGAGAGAGTGAGGGGCTGGAGGTTAACAGAGAGAGAGAGTGAGGGGCTGGAGGTTAACAGAGAGAGAGAGTGAGGGGCTGGAGGTTAACAGAGAGAGAGAGTGAGGGGCTGGAGGTTAACAGAGAGAGAGAGAGAGGGGCTGGAGGTTAACAGAGAGAGAGAGTGAGGGGCTGGAGGTTAACAGAGAGAGAGAGAGGGGCTGGAGGTTAACAGAGAGAGAGAGAGTGAGGGGCTGGAGGTTAACAGAGAGAGAGTGAGGGGCTGGAGGTTAACAGAGAGAGAGAGAGGGGCTGGAGGTTAACAGAGAGAGAGAGAGGGGCTGGAGGTTAACAGAGAGAGAGTGAGGGGCTGGAGGTTAACAGAGAGAGAGAGAGGGGCTGGAGGTTAACAGAGAGAGAGAGGGGCTGGAGGTTAACAGAGAGAGAGAGAGAGGGGCTGGAGGTTAACAGAGAGAGAGAGAGGGGCTGGAGGTTAACAGAGAGAGAGAGGGGCTGGAGGTTAACAGAGAGAGAGAGAGAGGGGCTGGAGGTTAACAGAGAGAGAGAGAGGGGCTGGAGGTTAACAGAGAGAGAGAGGGGCTGGAGGTTAACAGAGAGAGAGAGAGGGGCTGGAGGTTAACAGAGAGAGAGAGAGAGGGGCTGGAGGTTAACAGAGAGAGAGAGAGAGGGGCTGGAGGTTAACAGAGAGAGAGTGAGGGGCTGGAGGTTAACAGAGAGAGAGAGAGGGGCTGGAGGTTAACAGAGAGAGAGTGAGGGGCTGGAGGTTAACAGAGAGAGAGAGAGGGGCTGGAGGTTAACAGAGAGAGAGAGAGTGAGGGGCTGGAGGTTAACAGAGAGAGAGAGAGGGGCTGGAGGTTAACAGAGAGAGAGAGAGTGAGGGGCTGGAGGTTAACAGAGAGAGAGAGGGGCTGGAGGTTAACAGAGAGAGAGTGAGGGGCTGGAGGTTAACAGAGAGAGAGAGAGGGGCTGGAGGTTAACAGAGAGAGAGAGGGGCTGGAGGTTAACAGAGAGAGAGTGAGGGGCTGGAGGTTAACAGAGAGAGAGAGAGGGGCTGGAGGTTAACAGAGAGAGAGAGGGGCTGGAGGTTAACAGAGAGAGAGTGAGGGGCTGGAGGTTAACAGAGAGAGAGTGAGGGGCTGGAGGTTAACAGAGAGAGAGAGGGGCTGGAGGTTAACAGAGAGAGTGAGGGGCTGGAGGTTAACAGAGAGAGAGAGGGGCTGGAGGTTAACAGAGAGAGTGAGGGGCTGGAGGTTAACAGAGAGAGAGAGAGAGGGGCTGGAGGTTAACAGAGAGAGAGAGAGAGGGGCTGGAGGTTAACAGAGAGAGAGAGAGGGGCTGGAGGTTAACAGAGAGAGAGAGAGGGGCTGGAGGTTAACAGAGAGAGAGAGAGGGGCTGGAGGTTAACAGAGAGAGAGTGAGGGGCTGGAGGTTAACAGAGAGAGAGTGAGGGGCTGGAGGTTAACAGAGAGAGAGAGAGAGGGGCTGGAGGTTAACAGAGAGAGAGAGAGAGGGGCTGGAGGTTAACAGAGAGAGAGAGAGGGGCTGGAGGTTAACAGAGAGAGAGAGAGGGGCTGGAGGTTAACAGAGAGAGAGAGGGGCTGGAGGTTAACAGAGAGAGAGTGAGGGGCTGGAGGTTAACAGAGAGAGAGAGAGTGAGGGGCTGGAGGTTAACAGAGAGAGAGAGAGGGGCTGGAGGTTAACAGAGAGAGAGTGAGGGGCTGGAGGTTAACAGAGAGAGAGAGAGGGGCTGGAGGTTAACAGAGAGAGAGAGAGAGGGGCTGGAGGTTAACAGAGAGAGAGAGAGAGGGGCTGGAGGTTAACAGAGAGAGAGAGAGAGGGGCTGGAGGTTAACAGAGAGAGAGTGAGGGGCTGGAGGTTAACAGAGAGAGAGAGAGAGGGGCTGGAGGTTAACAGAGAGAGAGTGAGGGGCTGGAGGTTAACAGAGAGAGTGAGGGGCTGGAGGTTAACAGAGAGAGAGTGAGGGGCTGGAGGTTAACAGAGAGAGTGAGGGGCTGGAGGTTAACAGAGAGAGTGAGGGGCTGGAGGTTAACAGAGAGAGAGAGAGGGGCTGGAGGTTAACAGAGAGAGAGAGAGAGGCTGGAGGTTAACAGAGAGAGAGAGAGGGGCTGGAGGTTAACAGAGAGAGAGAGAGGGGCTGGAGGTTAACAGAGAGAGAGTGAGGGGCTGGAGGTTAACAGAGAGAGAGAGGGGCTGGAGGTTAACAGAGAGAGAGAGAGAGGGGCTGGAGGTTAACAGAGAGAGAGAGAGAGGGGCTGGAGGTTAACAGAGAGAGAGAGAGAGGGGCTGGAGGTTAACAGAGAGAGAGTGAGGGGCTGGAGGTTAACAGAGAGAGTGAGGGGCTGGAGGTTAACAGAGAGAGTGAGGGGCTGGAGGTTAACAGAGAGAGTGAGGGGCTGGAGGTTAACAGAGAGAGAGAGGGGCTGGAGGTTAACAGAGAGAGAGTGAGGGGCTGGAGGTTAACAGAGAGAGAGAGAGTGAGGGGCTGGAGGTTAACAGAGAGAGAGAGAGGGGCTGGAGGTTAACAGAGAGAGAGTGAGGGGCTGGAGGTTAACAGAGAGAGAGAGAGGGGCTGGAGGTTAACAGAGAGAGAGAGAGAGGGGCTGGAGGTTAACAGAGAGAGAGAGAGAGGGGCTGGAGGTTAACAGAGAGAGAGAGAGAGGGGCTGGAGGTTAACAGAGAGAGAGTGAGGGGCTGGAGGTTAACAGAGAGAGAGAGAGAGGGGCTGGAGGTTAACAGAGAGAGAGTGAGGGGCTGGAGGTTAACAGAGAGAGTGAGGGGCTGGAGGTTAACAGAGAGAGAGTGAGGGGCTGGAGGTTAACAGAGAGAGTGAGGGGCTGGAGGTTAACAGAGAGAGTGAGGGGCTGGAGGTTAACAGAGAGAGAGAGAGGGGCTGGAGGTTAACAGAGAGAGAGAGAGGGGCTGGAGGTTAACAGAGAGAGAGAGAGGGGCTGGAGGTTAACAGAGAGAGAGGGGCTGGAGGTTAACAGAGAGAGAGAGAGGGGCTGGAGGTTAACAGAGAGAGAGAGAGAGGCTGGAGGTTAACAGAGAGAGAGAGAGGGGCTGGAGGTTAACAGAGAGAGAGAGAGGGGCTGGAGGTTAACAGAGAGAGAGTGAGGGGCTGGAGGTTAACAGAGAGAGAGAGGGGCTGGAGGTTAACAGAGAGAGAGAGAGAGGGGCTGGAGGTTAACAGAGAGAGAGAGAGAGGGGCTGGAGGTTAACAGAGAGAGAGAGAGAGGGGCTGGAGGTTAACAGAGAGAGAGTGAGGGGCTGGAGGTTAACAGAGAGAGTGAGGGGCTGGAGGTTAACAGAGAGAGTGAGGGGCTGGAGGTTAACAGAGAGAGTGAGGGGCTGGAGGTTAACAGAGAGAGTGAGGGGCTGGAGGTTAACAGAGAGAGAGAGAGGGGCTGGAGGTTAACAGAGAGAGAGAGAGAGGCTGGAGGTTAACAGAGAGAGAGAGAGGGGCTGGAGGTTAACAGAGAGAGAGAGAGGGGCTGGAGGTTAACAGAGAGAGAGTGAGGGGCTGGAGGTTAACAGAGAGAGAGAGGGGCTGGAGGTTAACAGAGAGAGAGAGAGAGGGGCTGGAGGTTAACAGAGAGAGAGAGAGAGGGGCTGGAGGTTAACAGAGAGAGAGAGAGAGGGGCTGGAGGTTAACAGAGAGAGAGAGGGGCTGGAGGTTAACAGAGAGAGAGAGGGGCTGGAGGTTAACAGAGAGAGAGAGGGGCTGGAGGTTAACAGAGAGAGAGAGAGAGGGGCTGGAGGTTAACAGAGAGAGAGAGAGAGGGGCTGGAGGTTAACAGAGAGAGAGAGAGAGGGGCTGGAGGTTAACAGAGAGAGAGAGGGGCTGGAGGTTAACAGAGAGAGAGAGGGGCTGGAGGTTAACAGAGAGAGAGAGAGGGGCTGGAGGTTAACAGAGAGAGAGGGGCTGGAGGTTAACAGAGAGAGAGAGAGGGGCTGGAGGTTAACAGAGAGAGAGAGAGAGAGGGGCTGGAGGTTAACAGAGAGAGAGTGAGGGGCTGGAGGTTAACAGAGAGAGTGAGGGGCTGGAGGTTAACAGAGAGAGAGAGAGGGGCTGGAGGTTAACAGAGAGAGAGTGAGGGGCTGGAGGTTAACAGAGAGAGAGAGGGGCTGGAGGTTAACAGAGAGAGAGAGAGGGGCTGGAGGTTAACAGAGAGAGAGAGAGGGGCTGGAGGTTAACAGAGAGAGAGAGTGAGGGGCTGGAGGTTAACAGAGAGAGAGAGTGAGGGGCTGGAGGTTAACAGAGAGAGAGAGTGAGGGGCTGGAGGTTAACAGAGAGAGAGAGAGGGGCTGGAGGTTAACAGAGAGAGAGAGAGGGGCTGGAGGTTAACAGAGAGAGAGAGTGAGGGGCTGGAGGTTAACAGAGAGAGAGAGAGAGGCTGGAGGTTAACAGAGAGAGAGAGAGGGGCTGGAGGTTAACAGAGAGAGAGAGTGAGGGGCTGGAGGTTAACAGAGAGAGAGAGAGGGGCTGGAGGTTAACAGAGAGAGAGAGTGAGGGGCTGGAGGTTAACAGAGAGAGAGAGAGAGAGGGGCTGGAGGTTAACAGAGAGAGAGAGGGGCTGGAGGTTAACAGAGAGAGAGAGAGGGGCTGGAGGTTAACAGAGAGAGAGAGAGGGGCTGGAGGTTAACAGAGAGAGAGAGAGGGGCTGGAGGTTAACAGAGAGAGAGAGAGGGGCTGGAGGTTAACAGAGAGAGAGTGAGGGGCTGGAGGTTAACAGAGAGAGAGTGAGGGGCTGGAGGTTAACAGAGAGAGAGAGTGAGGGGCTGGAGGTTAACAGAGAGAGAGAGAGGGGCTGGAGGTTAACAGAGAGAGAGAGAGGGGCTGGAGGTTAACAGAGAGAGAGAGAGGGGCTGGAGGTTAACAGAGAGAGTGAGGGGCTGGAGGTTAACAGAGAGAGTGAGGGGCTGGAGGTTAACAGAGAGAGTGAGGGGCTGGAGGTTAACAGAGAGAGAGAGAGGGGCTGGAGGTTAACAGAGAGAGAGAGAGGGGCTGGAGGTTAACAGAGAGAGAGTGAGGGGCTGGAGGTTAACAGAGAGAGAGTGAGGGGCTGGAGGTTAACAGAGAGAGAGAGAGGGGCTGGAGGTTAACAGAGAGAGAGAGAGAGGGGCTGGAGGTTAACAGAGAGAGAGTGAGGGGCTGGAGGTTAACAGAGAGAGAGAGAGGGGCTGGAGGTTAACAGAGAGAGAGAGAGAGGGGCTGGAGGTTAACAGAGAGAGAGAGAGGGGCTGGAGGTTAACAGAGAGAGAGTGAGGGGCTGGAGGTTAACAGAGAGAGAGAGAGAGAGGGGCTGGAGGTTAACAGAGAGAGAGTGAGGGGCTGGAGGTTAACAGAGAGAGAGAGGCTTAATTTGATAAGAATATAGGAAAGGCATATAATATATATAAGCAGCACTGTACCTTTTCAGTCACTGCCAAAGTAAAATACTGTGACAGTCTGGAATGATTGTATTGTGCGTGATGATGAGTGAATAAAACAATTACTAAACTACTACTATTAAAAGTTATTGAGCTCATCAAGGAGGGAGGGGTCGGAGGGGTCATCAGGGAGGGAGGGGTCAGAGGGGTCATCAGGGAGGGAGGGGTCAGAGGGGTCATCAGGGAGGGAGGGGTCAGTGGTCCATAATGTGCTTCACAGAGTTTATGTCAAGAAATGTCTGGATTCAGTGCAACAACAAGTTCTCTGTATCGACCGTGAGCTGCGCTGGTGGAGTCTGTGATCAAACAGCACAGTCTCTGGAGTGCTGTCTCGCTCTGTTTATCATGTGAATATTGTTTGGTCTCAAAGAATATATGTTCCCTTGTTTTCACTGCACCTACACTGTGTGTGAGAGGGGACCCTATTAACTGTTACACCGCTGAACGGCATGCTGGGTACAGCTCGCTAGCTACTAGCCAGGTAGCGTGAATAACAGTCTGTTAACAGCCGGGGAGAACAGAAGAGAAAGATGAAGAGAGAGAGACCGGAGATGTTACATGGTAGCAACGTTTTGTCCGTTTGGCAGGTTGTTTCACCAAGTTCACACAGTTCAAGCGTCAGTGATGCAACGTTCAGAATGAATGCTTTTGTTCCTGGAAAGGTGCTAGCCTGGTCCACTGACTAGCGTTAGCTGTTAGTTACTAATGATGTAAACTAATAACCAGTAGGTTGCAGTCAACCAGCACCTGCTAACGGGGCTGACCCTTGACCCTTTAGCTCAGCCGGTCAGTGCGGCCGCCTGTGGATCCTATGGTCGTTCAAATCCACTCGTTACATTGGTGATGGCGTTGGGATCTCACTGCCCTGTGGATCTGTATCCAGGTTACCGTAGTGACGGCGGTGGGATCTCAGTGACCCTGTGGATCTGTATCCAGGTTACCGTAGTGACGGCGGTGGGATCTCAGTGCCCTGTGGATCTGTATCCAGGTTACCGTAGTGACGGCGGTGGGATCTCACTGCCCTGTGGATCTGTATCCAGGTTACCGTAGCGATGGGGGTGGGATCTCACTGCCCTGGGAAAGTGAAAACATATCAACGTGTGTTCGTCAGTAAGCATCACAATTTGCAACGTATAGCCCATGAAAAACCCAGATGAGTACTACTACCACATCTGTCTGTACATACTGTACATAATCCTTTTACATATCTATAGATTCTATATCTATATCTGTACATATCTCTTACCTACTCTTACTAGTTACACTGCTGGCCAGTATGACTTACTACCATAGTGTCTTTATACCTGTATCACTGTACATATTAATACTATATCTATATCTGTACATATCTCTTACCTACTCTCACTAGTTACACTGCTGGCCAGTATGACTTACTACCATAGTGTCTTTATACCTGTATCACTTTACATATTAATACTATATCTATATCTGTACATATCTCTTACCTACTCTTACTAGTTACACTGCTGGCCAGTGTTTACTACCATAAGTGTCTTTATACCTGTATCACTGTACATATTAATACTATATCTATATCTGTACATATCTCTTACCTACTCTTACTAGTTACACTGCTGGCCAGTATGACTTACTACCATAGTGTCTTTATACCTGTATCACTGTACATATTAATACTATATCTATATCTGTACATATCTCTTACCTACTCTTACTAGTTACGCTGCTGGCCAGTATGACTTACTACCATAGTGTCTTTATACCTGTATCACTGTACATATTAATACTATATCTATATCTGTACATATCTCTTACCTACTCTTACTAGTTACACTGCTGGCCAGTATGACTTACTACCATAGTGTCTTTATACCTGTATCACTGTACATATTAATACTATATCTATATCTGTACATATCTCTGACCTACTCTTACTAGTTACACTGCTGGCCAGTATGACTTACTACCATAGTGTCTTTATACCTGTATCACTGTACATATTAATACTATATCTATATCTGTACATATCTCTGACCTACTCTTACTAGTTACACTGCTGGCCAGTATGACTTACTACCATAGTGTCTTTATACCTGTATCACTGTACATATTAATACTATATCTATATCTGTATATATCTCTTACCTACTCTTACTAGTTACACTGCTGGCCAGTATGACTTACTACCATAGTGTCTTTATACCTGTATCACTGTACATATTAATACTATATCTGTACATATCCCTTACCTACTCTTACTAGTTACACTGCTGGCCAGTATGACTTACTACCATAGTGTCTTTATACCTGTATCACTGTACATATTAATACTATATCTATATCTGTACATATCCCTTACCTACTCTTACTAGTTACACTGCTGGCCAGTATGACTTACTACCATAGTGTCCTTATACCTGTATCACTGTACATATTAATACTATATCTATATCTGTACATATCTCTTACCTACTCTTACTAGTTACACTGCTGGCCAGTATGACTTACTACCATAGTGTCTTTATACCTGTATCACTGTACATATTAATACTATATCTATATCTGTACATATCTCTTACCTACTCTTACTAGTTACACTGCTGGCCAGTATGACTTACTACCATAGTGTCTTTATACCTGTATCACTGTACATATTAATACTACAACTCTGTACATACATCTGATTAGCACTATTACTTAGTTAGTAGTACTAATTTATATATTTTATACCCACTTTAATCACCTGTATATTACTATTGCACTTTACTGAGAATATTCCATCACAGTATGATTTGATATTTACTGTCAGAGATCATGAACAGCATAGGTTGCACTGTTGTTCTTCAACAGCCAAGATAAGGAGTGTAGCTGTTCGCTTCCGCAGCTGTTTGGTGGCTGCAGTCAACATTTCCTGTGAAATTCACACACAACCTATAATTATCTCAGTCAGACGGAGGAGTGAAGTCACTCTCACGGTCACTCTCACGGCTTGATGCAGCAGAAACCAACCTGAGTGTTAGTTGATGAAGCTCGCACAGGGGGGGGGTGCTTTAGGAAGACTGATTGAGCATGTTGTTCTCTAAGAGTTCCCCCTGATTGAGCACGTTGTTCACTAAGAGAGAGTTCCCCCTGATTGAGCACGTTGTTCACTTAAATGTATCAAGTAACTGAAGCATTCAGCAATACAAGTGTGCGTCTGAATACAGAGCGGAGCGGTGTTTCGGTGGAGATAACTAAGAATAGTGTTGTGTTTGCAGCCACTCTGTAGTTTGTCTCTCATCCATCACAGTCTTAGCTTGTCGCTCTAACTGGAATGTTGCTGAAACAATAGAATTAGAGCTGGGCCGTTAACGGCGTTAACGTGCTGCGTTAACTCAATACTAGTATCACGCGATAATATAATTGATGCAGTTAATCTTAAAAAAAAATAAAAAATTTACCTGTAGGTTCTCTGAGCACAGATGCTCTTTTTCAGGAACGCCCTGCTTCACATTCACACAGTTCCATTCACACCTGGGAGCTGCCCAGTACAACCGCAGTTGACACCATTGGCCACTAAGCAACTCCACTGGAGCAGTTGATTTGCATTGGCAGGGTTTGGCCCTGTCTGGCACCCAACGCGAAAAATATTATAGGCACTATAAGTAGACACCGCTACATAAAACAAGCTGGTCTGCCTGAGTGACTGGTGGAAGAAGGAGACATAGAGATTGGACTGATTGAGTCAAGCCATGTCACATAGTTCAAGTTTGAAATGCTTCTTTCTGTTTTGCTCCTGAGAGTGTGCTAGATACTGTACTGTACTGGTAATATTATTTATTTGTGTTAACTTCTGAATAAAACAACTTATTAAACACAAGTACATCTTATTGAACATTATTTTGATATTTCATTACCAATTATCATAGCAAAACAGCTTTTTCAAACAGTCTGTAATGCATTTTGGAAACGGGAGATGGGCTCATGGTGTAATGGGCCACCTGGCCTGAGAAACATAAGGAGGAAAGAAAAAGTAAGGACTTACTTCTGGTCATTATTTGGGTAGAACACACATATTTTGAATGCCTTCGGCAGATTTATTTGTATTTTCTTTTAGCCATTGCAGATAGATTAATCTAGATTAAAAAAAAATCTATGCCCACCTCTAAATAGAATATAATAAAATAGAATAGAATAGAAGTACTTTATTGATCCCGCGGGAAATTCAGCACCACAGACCGACCGCTCACAATAAACATTTAGGTAGTCAAAAATCTAAAAAGGATAGAAATACAGTCAAGGATATACATTCTAAAATATGTATATACATTCTAAAATATACAGCCAAAATTATACAGTAATGCACAGTACAAAATGTAAATATAGATGTAAAAATGTCCAGGAAGATATGTAAGAGTTTGTACTGTAACTCTGTGCTCAGTGCGGTTCAGTGAGGCGTGGTACAGTCTGATGGCTGTCGGAACGAAGGACTTCCTGTGTCGTTCAGTGTTGCATCTTGGGAGTCCGTGTACAGTGGGTGGGAGGGGTTGTGAACGTCTCAGGGTCTATAGACCTTCTCAGAAGTCTCCTGTTGCCAAGGGAACGGCTTCGGTCCCCGTCTACTTCCTGTCAGCACCTGTATCATTATATGCAGGCGAGCTTTCGAGCCAGACGAACCTTTTATCATCATCCTGCAAGATCCGTCTGGCTCGCGAGGCCGGTTGTTAAAGGAAAACTCCAACATTTTGGGAAATTTGCTTATTTGGCATCTACCCTGGAGTTAGACAAGAAGACGCATACCCTTTTCTTCTCTGTGCGTGCAGTAGGAGTAGGAAGACACACACCGTTAGCCTAGCTTAGCGTCAGTCACTGGAAGTAGGTTCCTCCATTAGCCTAGTTCCCAACGTCTTCCTACTCCTACTGCATGCACAGAGAAGAAAAAGGTGTGTATCTTCTTGTCTAACTCCAGGGTACTATGTGTACGTTGTCGATATGCTTTCAACTCAAAACGTTCCCATTGATCGTGGTGTACATCATGGACACGTTGGCTTTTCTGTTTGTTCATTTCATCCATTCTCGCTACTGGATTATGATTTTCAATCACTAGAATACTTATGGTTCTCTCACAGAGCTGGAATCGTTTAGCAAGAAGGTCAACTGTCCACCTTTTGGCTTATTATTCTAATACATTCCATACCCAGAACTATTGAGAGCTGTTTAGCAGCAGGCGTACTGTCTGAGCTCAGATCCTCTGTGGTCGTGGATATATTCCTATACCTTGTGTAATACTGTTTACTTTCACTCTTACTCCTAGTATACACATTCAGATACAAATGTTGCCTATATTATTATCATAATGTTATTGCCTATATCTATTGTAACGTATAATATAAGGGGCATACAGACCCTCATCTGCACCATTTGTGTACAGTTTATCTTTCTCATATTTTTATATTCAGATCTAATTGTATCGCCTATATGTCTTTCTACTATTACCCTGCTGCCTATACTGTACCTCCCCTCCCCTCTCCCCCATACTGTACCCCCCCCCCTCCCCCATACTGTACCTCCCCCCCCTCCCCCATACCTGTACCTCCCCTATATGATCTGATGAAGGCTGGTTCTATATGATCTGATGACGTCTGGTTCTACTCATAACTGTCTGTCCGTTAATGTCGCACCAAAAACGACCAGATCTAGTTCCCTGAGTGAGTAAACACCTTTCTGATGCCGATTCTGAAAGGAATCCCAACCTGAGCGCGACATGAGAGCACAGGCTGACCCCCTGTGTCTCCTGTGACCTGTGACCCCCTGTGTCTCCTGTGACCTGTGACCTGTGACCTCTGACCTGTGACCTGTCTCCTGTGACCTGTCTCCTGTGACCTGTGACCCCCTGTGTCTCCTGTGACCTGTCTCCTGTGACCTCTGACCTGTGACCTGTCTCCTGTGAACTGTGACCTGTCTCCTGTGACCTGTGACCCCCTGTGTCTCCTGTGACCTGTGACCTCTCTCCTCTGACCCCCTGTGTCTCCTGTGACCTCTGACCCCCTGTGTCTCCTGTGACCTGCAGCCTGGACTCGGAGGGCGGCCTGTCTCCAGGACGCAGCCCCATGGACCCCGGCCCGGTGCTGCACCAGCGGCGCGAGTCCTTCCTGTACCGCTCCGACTCGGACTACGACATGTCGCCCAAGACCATGTCCCGCAACTCCTCCGTCAACAGCGAGGGGTGAGTGTGATGCGTTAGGGTCAGGACCATGTCCCGCAACTCCTCCGTCAACAGCGAGGGGTGAGTGTGATGCGTTAGGGTCAGGACCATGTCCCGCAACTCCTCCGTCAACAGCGAGGGGTGAGTGTGATGCGTTAGGGTCAGGACCATGTCCCGCAACTCCTCCGTCAACAGCGAGGGGTGAGTGTGATGCGTTAGGGTCAGGACCATGTCCCGCAACTCCTCCGTCAACAGCGAGGGGTGAGTGTGATGATGCGAAGGTTCTCGGTTCGACTCCCGCTCCTCCCGGGCAGCGTGTCGAAGTGTCCTTGAGCAAGACGCTTAACCAGGGGTGTAAAAAGTACCCAGAAATTATACTTAAGTGAAAGTATGGGTACCGTCTCAAAATCGTACTCAAGTAAAAGTATCTGAGTCAGAGTATCTGGCTAAAAACACACTTGAGTAAAAGTACAAAAGTTTCTACTTTTAAACGTACTTGAGTACTAAAAAGTAAAAGTAAAAAACCTTTTTTCTGACCGTCTATTCTTCTGATAGCAGGTGTTTAATCAAAGATCCCCGCTTTCTAGTCTTGCACAAGGACCAATCAGCATGGGTGTGGGCGGGTTCATCTTCCATTGATGGGGATTTGATTAGCTGTTTTTAAATAAAGTGCGGCCGCAGGATCAATAACGTTAACGTTAGATCGGCCAGAGAAACAAATATACTAATTAAAATGGTTGGACCTGCGAGATTTGTACTTTGTACTTTGTAGGTCTGCATTTTAAATGTAAGGAGTAAAAAGTATGTTTTTTTTCTCTGAAATGTAATTGAGTAAAAGTATACAAACCTGATAATACTCAAGTAAAGTACAAATTCCCAAAAACAGTACTTAAGTATTGTAACAAAGTACAATTACTCAAGTACTTTTACACCCCTGCACTTAACCCCTAACTGCTCCCGATGAGCAGGTCGCCTCCGCCGTCGGTGTGTGAATGTGTGAGTGTGAGGAACAAACTGTAAAGCGCTTTGGATAAAAGAGTTATATAAAAGCACCATTTACCTTCCTCCGTGTCACACAGAGGACATGATGACTGTTCGTTTGTTTGTTTGTTTGTTTGTTTGATTTAGATCATTATCGGTTGCATAGCAACCGCTATTCTTCCTCGGGTCCAATAACTTACCTTCACACTCATCATCACAATACATTGACAAAACAAACACACTGCAATTAGACAAAGCAAATAGACAGACTGAATCCATCATGCTCTAATTAATAGATACATATCATTTAACATAGATAGCCCATGTAACCTACACTTTAAATCATAAATCAGAACTATGATTTGTCACCATCCTGGCCAACACACACACACACACACACACTTAAAACTCACAAGCAACTTTGTTTTGGTCCCTTGTGGTGATGGTTATAATGACGCTGACGGACTCGTCGCACCGATCGCGTGGAAGATCTCTGTGTCCTTCGCTGGTCCTCCTGGAGACGTCTTCTGTGTTTAGATTCACACAGAGCAGACATTCCACCCCAGAGATGTAATGACACAAACAACAGCTGTTTCTAATGTTCCTCTGTTTACACTCTTCCTCCTCTCCTCCCTCCTCTGCTCTCTCCTCCTCTCCTCCCTCCTCTCCTCCTCTCCTCCCTCCTCTGCTCCTCTCCTCCTCTGCTCTCTCTTCCTCTCCTCCTCTCCTCTCCTCTCCTCTCCTCTGCTCTCTCCTCTCCTCTCCTCTCCTCTCCTCTCCTCTCCTCTCCTCTCTCCTCCCTCCTCTCCTCTCCTCTCCTCTCCTCTCCTCTCCTCTCCTCTCCTCTCCTCTCCTCTCCTCTCCTCTCCTCTCCTCTCCTCTCCTGCCTCCTCCTCCTCTCCTCCCTCCTCTCCTCTCCTCTCTCCTCCCTCCTCTGCTCTCTCCTCTATCCTCTCCTCTCTCCTCCCTCCTCTGCTCTCTCCTCTCCTCTCCTCTCCTCTCTCCTCCCTCCTCTGCTCTCTCCTCTCTCCTCGCCTCTCCTCTCCTCTCTCCTCTCCTCTCCTCTCCTCTCCTCTGCTCTGCTCTCCTCCCTCCTCCTCCTCTCCTCTCTACTCTCTCCTCTCTCCTCCATTCTCCTCTCCTCTCCTCTCCTCTCCTCTCCTCTCCTCTCCTCTCCTCTCCTCTCCTCTCTCCTCCCTCCTCTCCTCTCTCCTCTCCTCTCCTCTGCTCTCCTCTCCTGCCTCCTCCTCCTCCTCCTCTCCTCTCCTCTCCTCTCTCCTCTCCTCTCCTCTCCTCTCCTCTCCTCCCTCCTCCTCCTCTCCTCCCTCCTCCTCCTCTCCTCTCCTCTCTCTCCTCTGGTCTCTCCCTCCACAGACACGCTGAAGACATGATTGTCACCCCCTTCGCTCAGGTATGTCTCCGCCCTGTTGGCTCCTCCTCTTCCTGCTCCTCTTCCTGCTGGCTTCTCCTCTTCCTGCTCCTCTTCCTGCTGGCCCCTCCTCTTCCTGTTGGCTCCTCCACCTTCACATGTTTAATTGCTGTGAAATATTATGAAACGGATGAAAAAGAAAACATGAAAGGGATGACAAGGAAAAACTATTTTGTTTTGCACCCCCCCTCCCCCCCCCCCTCCCCCCCCCTCCCATCCCCCTCCCCCCCCCTCCCCCCCCAGGTGTTGTCCAGCCTCCGGACGGTCAGAAGTAACTTCACCCTCCTGGCCAGCGTCACGTCTCCCACCAAGTCAGTATCACCTCGTCAGACACAGCATCAATCAATCAATCAATCAAATCCTTTATTTAACCAGATAAGCATCATTGAGATTAAAATCTCTTTTTCAAGAGTGATCTGGCCGAGCGAGGCAGCAGAAAGTTTCAACATAGAAAAGAACATCACAATAAAATACAGATAAAACATTCACAGCAAGCTCCAATTTCAGGCAAATGATCAAACACAGTTGTCCGAGGGAACTGAGTTCGTAGGTTTTTAAAATGGCTTTGAATTCTCCGAGGGTGACCAGTCCTCTTGTTCCAGGATGAAGGAGCAGCATATTTAAAAGCAATTTTTCCCAATTCAGTTCTCACTTTGTGCACAAGAGAGAGCCATCGAGAACATCCCGTGACAAAGCGTGAAGCAGAATGGTACACAGCATCCAGCTTTCTGAGGTACTGATCAGGTGCATACATGTAGAGTAAAGGCCTCTGCATGCTACAGAAACTTCAAAGCAACTGCAACACAACATCGACAAAGCAACGGTGTTTTAGACACTCTGCCTTTATGCTTCTGCAACATCGACGCGCAAAGTTAGTTTAACTAAAGTTAGTTTAGGTTCGTGTTAACGTTAGACAATGTACAAAATAAACGTATTTCCGGTGATTTTAGACGTCGCTCTTTTATTTTGAAAACCCCCGACCGGAAGTGTTATAGTGTCTGTTGCTAGCAGCTTAACTTTCTGTGCTTTTCGAGCTAACGTTACCGTAACATCATTAGTTTCCAATGGAGAGGACCTCGGCTCACATGCAGCTCAAACTACCTATTGGAATAAATTAATTGATTGATGTTTAACTTGTCCCTGTGTGTGTCCAGTCATTTCGACTAGCAAACGTTGTATTTAACGTTACCTCAGGACGGATACCATTGTATTTACTTGGTTAGCTATGTAGCTAATGTGGATAGCATTTTGAATAGACCCAATGCTAGCTGGCTGGCTACAGCTTTATTTACTAAATTATGGAGGCTTTTTAATCGTCAAGGTAAGAGAGGATTTGTCATGATCAACTGAAGGCGTATGCTATGGAACAATATGTGCTTGGGTTTTCAGAAAAAGGCAAGCTATGTGACGCTAATTATTTAGCGTCAACGCTGGAAACAACAATGGAGGATTATTCTCTGCGGGACTAATATTATTCTATGACAGCCCCGCCCCCATTCGCTAACCAACCAATCACTGCTACGCAATATCAACGCAACGGTTGTTTAGGTTAGATTTGAGGGACATGTACGCAACGTCCAAGCAACACAGTCTACAAAACCCTCTAAAACAACCGCGCTGAAATCGCGCCGATGTTGTGTTGCAGTTGCTCTGAAGTTTCTGTAGCATGCAGAGGCCTTAAGTCACCATAATCGAGTCGTGGTAAGAAGGTGGTCGAGATCAGGTGACTTCTCACTCCCTTATGCCCCCCTAACGATTTTGCAGAGTTGTAATCATAAGCAGGAAATGTTTGCATCAAGTGCAAGGCCATATAATTCTTAATCTTTAATATTTAAAAAAAAAAACTTTTCAGGAAGTGCACTAACATCCTAACCTCAATATAGCCTATCTGTAAAAGATTACAACTATTTCCAAATTTTAACCACTTATATTCCCGTTTGTTTGATATTAAATCCCTTTTTATGAAAAAAAAACACAGACATCTGTATTTAGTTCATATTTTTACACGTTTTCAACCCATAAGTTCAGCGTCGAAAAGATGCACAGAGTCTGTGTGAAAAAGAATATGTCTTCATATTTACAAATGAATGACTAATTCGGTCAGAAATAGCGTAACTAATAACGTTAGTAAGCACCGTTAATTGCTTATTATGTCAGCGGGGGTACAGTAAACATTTCTCCCGGTAAATTCTGAAGAGCAGACCGCCGTTTGCTGAAGGACCAGCCCTCTTCCGCTATTTGCTCCTCACTCTGTGAGAGCAAAGCCGCGCGAGGCAGACTCCACCCCGGCACAGCTCAGCCGCTGTGTGTGAGGAGAAGGAAGTCCTCCAATCGCTTCTCTCTATCCGCGCGCCCCCCCCCCCCTCCAGAGCACTCACACACGGCTGCAAGCTGCTCACATCACCGCCTGGACCAATAGGAAGCACAACGGCCCGGTGCTTTGACTGCCTACACCAGCCAGTGCAGCCATAGTGCAACTGCGCCACCGTGTGTCATAATCCGGTAACGGACTCATGGGAGAGCAACAGGCTCCTGGTGGTACGAAAATAGCGTTTATTTGATGATAATTGAATGAATGAGTGGAGCGTTTTAACATGGGAGTCAATGAGAACACAAAAAAAACACTAGGTGTTTTGCCAGGCTAAAGTGTATAACTTTTTTTTAGAGGTATTATAATGATGATCCTTTTATACATGGAATATATATCAAAGATGACCAATCTGACCCAATTTCATGACATAATAACCAACACAGCCATCGTTGTACACAGAAACACAAATACATATAGGCAAAAAACACAAAATAGTCGCTAAGGGGGCAGAAGGACCTGTTTCTGAAAAAGAAGCCGAGTTTAAGCTTCAGCTTTGACACAAGTTTATCTATGTGAGATTTAAACGTAAGGTTCTCGTCCACTGTAATGTAATGCCTACCAGCTCTCTCTGTAGGTCCCTCTGTATGATTACAGAGCTGCCTCTATGATTACAGAGCTCCCTCTATGATTACAGAGCTGTCTCTATGATTACAGAGCTGCCTCTATGATTACAGAGCTGCCTCTATGATTACAGAGCTGCCTTTATGATTACAGAGCTGCCTCTATGATTACAGAGCTTCCTCTATGATTACAGAGCTGTCTCTATGATTACAGAGCTGCCTCTATGATTACAGAGCTGTCTCTATGATTACAGAGCTCCCTCTATGATTACAGAGCTGCCTCTATGATTACAGAGCTGCCTCTATGATTACAGAGCTCCCTCTATGATTACAGAGCTGCCTCTATGATTACAGAGCTCCCTCTATGATTACAGAGCTGTCTCTATGATTACAGAGCTCCCTCTATGATTACAGAGCTGCCTCTATGATTACAGAGCTCCCTCTATGATTACAGAGCTGCCTCTATGATTACAGAGCTCCCTCTATGATTACAGAGCTGCCTCTATGATTACAGAGCTCCCTCTATGATTACAGAGCTGTCTCTATGATTACAGAGCTGCCTCTATGATTACAGAGCTGCCTCTATGATTACAGAGCTGCCTCTATGATTACAGAGCTCCCTCTATGATTACAGAGCTGCCTCTATGATTACAGAGCTGCCTCTATGATTACAGAACTGCTGCCTCTATGATTATTGATTACAGAGCTACACAGTGGAAAGCCCTAAGTATATATCTTGCTGTTTTACAGCACTTAGGGCTCTAAGGGGAGCTAGTTGAACAGATGCTTTGTCTCTGCTTTCTTTGTCCGGTGAATTCATGAATTCTTCTAGAGGAAATTCCACCCCATCAATACAATGTGCAATTAATTTTAACTGTTGAATGTGTACTTATTTGTATTTGTATTTACTTGTACTTAGTTGTACCCCAGACAGTTCATTGTATATAAATACCTGCTTTTTTATTCTGTTAGTTGTTCATTGTTAATTGCTTTTTTATTCCTTAATGCTGTGGAGCAAATAGAGGGTAAGAATGCCCTTCTACTGAATCTGAATCTGAATCTGAATCTGAATCTGAATCTAAATCTGAATCAGAGCACCTGGGGCAATACACCAGGGCTGTCTAACTGAATCTGATCCTGGATAATAATACACCAGGGCTGTCTAACTGAATCTGATCCTGGATAATAATACACCAGGGCTGTCTAACTGAATCTGATCCTGGATAATAATACACCAGGGCTGTCTAACTTAATCTGATCCTGGATAATAATACACCAGGGCTGTCTATCTGCAGCTCAAACCATCTATCTGACGATATTCAATATACTGTATCCAAAGGCCTTGACACACGGGCGGGCGGCTTATCTCTCTTTATGGCCGTGTAACTGAATCAAACGACCCATGTCTTTTGTCCCTGTGGTATCACCCTGCAGTGACGTTAGGTTCCAGCAGGGGGCAGCAGTGTATGGTTCAACCTCTAATGTAATGATACGTTTGTCGACAGGAGGTCGCCGTTGACAAGCCAACCCACTGTTCCTCAGGCCACTCTCTCTGGTAGGTTCAGCTTGTTATTATAAATTACAATTATACAGCACAAGTACGAACAGATTAAGCTGGATATAAAATATATAAATTAGTAATACTGAGTAATAGTGCTAATCAGATGTATGTACAGAGTTGTAGTATTAATATGTACAGACTAGTGATACAGGTATAAAGACACTATGGTAGTAAGTCATACTGGCCAGCAATGTAACTAGTAAGAGATATGTACAGATATAGATATAGTATTAATATGTACAGTGATACAGGTATAAAGACACTATGGTAGTAAGTCATACTGGCCAGCAGTGTAACTAGTAAAAGTAGGTAAGAGATATGTACCAGCGGCCATCAGGCTCCACAACAGTGGGCAGCGACTAGCAGCCTCCAGGCCCCACAACAGGGGGCAGCGACAGCGACTGCTACCAGACATTGACCTGGGACTTATAGGAACCCAAGGGGGACAAAGTAGACTACCCTGGTACTTTGATTAATGTATACTCAGTAGATAGTAAATTATAACACTACCTCTTGCATACTGCACCTCATGTGACACTGTGAATAATGTGAATATTCCTCAGCTAGTCAGATAGTAAATTGTATTGACCATATTGATCAAATTGTTTACACTGCCTGTGTTGTCTTTTACTACCTGTATACTGTGTTGTTTTACTACCTGTACCCCTCCCCCCCTCCCCCCATGCTGCTATGATGCCTGAATTTCCCCAAGGGGATCAATAAAGGAATATCTTATCTTATCTTATATCTTATCTGTACAGATATAGATATAGTATTAATATGTACAGTGATACAGGTATAAAGACACTATGGTAGTAAGTCATACTGGCCAGCAGTGTAACTAGTGAGAGTAGGTAAGAGATATGTACAGATATAGATATAGTATTAATATGTACAGTGATACAGGTATAAAGACACTATGGTAGTAAGTCATACTGGCCAGCAGTGTAACTAGTAAGAGTAGGTAAGAGATATGTACAGATATAGATGTAGTATTAATATGTACAGTGATACAGGTATAAAGACACTATGGTAGTAAGTCATACTGGCCAGCAGTGTAACTAGTAAGAGTAGGTAAGAGATATGTACAGATATAGATGTAGTATTAATATGTACAGTGATACAGGTATAAATACACTATGGTAGTAAGTCATACTGGCCAGCAGTGTAACTAGTAAGAGTAGGTAAGAGATATGTACAGATATAGATATAGTATTAATATGTACAGTGATACAGGTATAAAGACACTATGGTAGTAAGTCATACTGGCCAGCAGTGTAACTAGTAAGAGTAGGTAAGAGATATGTACAGATATAGATATAGTATTAATATGTACAGTGATACAGGTATAAAGACACTATGGTAGTAAGTCATACTGGCCAGCAGTGTAACTAGTAAGAGTAGGTAAGAGATATGTACAGATATAGATATAGTATTAATATGTACAGTGATACAGGTATAAAGACACTATGGTAGTAAGTCATACTGGCCAGCAGTGTAACTAGTAAGAGTAGTTAAGAGATATGTACAGATATAGATATAGTATTAATATGTACAGTGATAGAGGTATAAAGACACTATGGTAGTAAGTCATACTGGCCAGCAGTGTAACTAGTAAGAGTAGGTAAGAGATATGTACAGATATAGATATAGTATCTACAGCTATGTAAAAAAATTTATATGCAGGTATGTACAGACAGAGGTGTATATATATATATATATATATATATATATATATGGTAAGAATAAATATATATATACAGTATATACAGCATTATTTACATATTGTGTGTGTGTGTGTGTGTGTGTGTGTGTGTGTGTGTGTGTGTGTGTGTGTGTGTGTGTGTGTGTGTGTGTGTGTGTGTGTGTGCGCGTGTGTGTGTGTGTGTGTGTGTGTGTGTGTGTGTGTGTGTGTAATAGATGAGACCTACCAGCAGATGGCGCGGGAGACTCTGGATGAGCTGGACTGGTGTCTGGATCAGCTGGAGACGCTGCAGACCCACCGGTCAGTCAGCGACATGGCCTCCTGCAAGGTACACACACACACACACACACACACACACACACACACACACACACACACACACACACACACACACACACACACACACACACACACACACACACACACACACACACACACACACACACACACACACACACACACACACAGTGTAGTGTATCTTGTAGACCAGGCCCATTGCAAGTTGCTGTACTCTGTCGTCTACTCTAAGCCATCCTAGGTTGTCAAAGTGGGCAGGGGTGAGGTGGGTTCTGGGGTTCAGGTCAAGCAGTAGTCTGACCAGTTTGTTTTGAGATGTTTGTAATTTGGTTTTTAGCGCCTTTGAGGTGCTTTGGTACCATGAGGTGCATGCATAGTCATAGTACCCTTGAATGAGTGCTCCTGCCAGAGTCTTCAGGGTGTTCTTGTTTACCAGAGAGGAGATCCGGTACAAGAATCGAGTTCGTTGGTTGACTTTTTGTATTACATTGGATGCCATTTTGTCACAGGAGAGATTAGCCTCTAGGATGGAACCCAGGTAGGTAATTTCATCTTTCCTTGTGACCATATTGTCACCCACTGTAACTGAGAAGCCGTCGGTCTTGCTGAGTTTGTTATTTGAACCGAAGAGAATGGACTCTGTTTTACCCATGTGTAATGATAGTTTGTTATCAGCGAGCCAGGTGCAGATTCTGCCGAGTTCTGAGCTGAGGGCTTTTTCAACCTGTAACTTGTTTGTTGACAGAATCTGGCTATGGGGGGACAATTATGTGGTCAAGAGGCATGGTTTCTATCTTTAGCCTTTAAACGGCGTGGTTTATTCATTCACATGGTATGAGCAGCAGCACATGAGTTCTCCTCTCACTGAGAGGTAGGTGGGGGAGAGATAGAGGGGGAGGAGACATCTGTATTTATACTCGCCACCTGGTGGTATCTTGAGTGGCTCCGCCTAGAGCGCCCTCTAGTGGAAACAGTTATATATGCAGTTAGACGTTTACTAACAATCCTACATAGAACCTCTAACTTCAACACTCCCACTTAGGGTTGGATTAGCATACTGGATAACTTCTCCGAAAAACATTTTACAAAGGAAATAATATAATCCAAAACATCAATAGAGTATGGCAGTCAATATTTACACATTAAACATGACCTCTGCAAATCTCTTCAATTTAAATTAGGAACAGGTTTCCTCATAGTGTCTGCTACCCTGTCGTCCGTTTAGACAATAAATCAGTGTCATTCTTTCTTCTCTGATGACAGATCTGATGAGATGATATTTTATATCGACATGTTTACATCTATGTCGGCACACTGGGTTCCTAGCAATCACAATGGTTCCCTGGTTGCCCTCATAAACAACAGTCTTCATATATACATAGGTGTTCACCATTTTAAATTATGTTAACAAAACGCCCCTCATCTTCAAAAACACAATATTCGGTATAGAGGATACATTCCAACTACCTACTACATAATAGGCAATATATTCATAATGTTATCTCCATCACTTTGAGCAGTTGTTCTAGATAAACACATTTCTGCATTGTCATAGCTAGAAACATATACTCGGCTTCACAGGCTGATAGTATCACTGTGGGCATTAAGCTCTAAACCCTTGCTGCCCTTTCTGAAACACAGCTGTTCGTCTGCTGCACCTCTGGGGTAACGAAAAACATGTTTTTGACGTAGTTCAATGCTTCTCTGTGGGGTCAGCAAAATACTGTGACAATTTCTACTCACTACAAAACATAGGTCAGGGCGAGTAGAGGTTGTCTAACAAATGAGGCTACCCACAGCTTTTCTATACATCTCTTACATCAGTCAAAACATCTCAGGATCTTTTCCACATAATTAAATCATTTAGAACATGGTAAATCATCCACCTCTGTATTTAAACATGGGACCCATTTCAGTATTTAAACATGGATTTAAACATAGGATCCATTTCAGTATTTAAACCTGGATTCTACTCCTCCTGTATTTAAACCTGGAGTATCCTCCTCCTGCATTTAAGCAGTGTAGCCACCCTCCTTCAGTATTTAAACATGGAGTACCCTCCTTCAGCATTTAAGCAATTAGGTACGAACCATACTTTGTATTTGACGTGGCCTTCAATACCCTCCTGGATTGAATACACCCATTTCCCTCCCACTGTCTGTCTGCCCTCTGGTATCTTGGTTAGAGTAAAGGCGTGGTTGTCCTCTAGGGACCTCATTTCCTCATCCCTTGCTCTCTCCCATTTACTTGATTCGGGGGACACTATGGCCTCTTTAAAGGTCGGGGGTACCCCACTGACTACCCTGTAGCAGTAATCAACGGTGGTAAGTGTACTGTCATCCTCGTCACTCCCTTTCCGGGCATAGTCTGTCAGATACTTTGGGGGTTTGTGTTCCCTTGAGGGATACCTCCCACTGCTTGGGGCACTTGACGTCACCCTCGGGTGCTCCTCGTCATCTGCCTCTGGGGGTGGCTGACTGTCTGCCACTGTACACTGGGCTGATGTGTCTCTGTTTCTACACACCTTACTCTGGAGTCCAGCTCTGGCTCCTCTGTCTGTGTCTTGCTCTCACAGATTGTCTTTGTGACAAACTTGACTAGCATGTGTTCTGCACTCTCCCGTTACCGGGATGATAAACTAGGAAAGCGGGGCTTCCCTTGTCGTGCCCTACGAAGAGCCCTTTTCTTTTACACATCTGGACTCGGGCTTTCCCCTGTCCTGCAGGTACACATAACACACTGATCCAAATTTGTGCATTCTAGCTAGATTACACTTCTTTCCTGTCAGTGCTGTATACGGGGTGGTGCCTGTGTGCTTATTAAAGCACCTGTTTCTGGTGTAAGCGGCTTCTTGCACCGCATAATGCCATAGACTCTTAGGTAAGTTACTGCCTACTAGCTTACACCTAGCCATTTCGAAAAGAGTGCGCCATTCCCTCTCTGACGTCTTGTGTCTTATCTTGTTCCTCCTCAACAGTGATTGGAACTCTCTGTTTGTGAATTCGGTTCCGTTGTCGGACCTCACGCATCTTACGTTACCATAAGGGGCTATGTCTGACAGGAGTTTTTCTGTGGCCTGGAGTGTGTCACTCTTTGCTTTAAGAAAGTAAACAAACACTGCTCCTGTGCACACATCTGTAAAAGACTGTACATATCTAAAGCCTCCTATGGACTCGTTTCTTACTGGACCGGCAAGATCTGTGTTAACCAGCGCAAGTGGTACCTTTACTTTTTCTGTGGGATTTCTGTTTCTCGATTGAGCAAACTCACCCTTTATGTTTAGTTTTTTTGAGTACCTCATCTGTTACCATTTTCAGTTTGAAGTCGTCTTTGCTGACCCCTAGGTTTTTGTAGTATGCTACTGTAACGGGTGTAAAACTCACTCCCCAGAGGCATCCAAACTGAGCGCTTAGAAGGGAATTCCTTTCTTGGCGCAGCGGTTTGTGATGTCGCCCGCAGTGCGGACGCCTGGGGTTCGACTCCCACTCAAGGCATGGTCGAATTCGTGGCAGGGGCGAGTTGCCTCTGTTACACTACTATGTGTTCTACCCCATAATGCCCTGAGTGGGAGGGTAGTTTGTTTACCAGTGTTGTGGCTATGTTTGTAAAGAATATGTTTAGGTATTTGGCTACATCCAGCTTGTCTGTGATGAGAGTGCTTTCTGTCTTTATGTTTATGTTTGTAAATCTGGTTTTTAGTTTTTTGCTGCAGCCTAGTTGGTTGTTGAGTAAGAGAGACTCAGAGTGTGATTGTGTGTGTGCCTGTGAGAGAGAGAAGGGGGGAGAGGGAGAGAGAGGGCGAGAGTCAGAGCGTGTGAGAGAGAGAGAGATAAATAGAGGGAGAGAGAGAGACAGAGAGAGAGAGAGAGAGAGAGAGAGACAGAGAGAGACAGGGAGAGAGAGACAGAGAGAGAGAGAGAGAGAGAGAGAGAGAGGGAGAGAGAGAGAGAGAGAGAGAGAGAGAAAGAGAAAGAGAGAGAGAGAGAGAGAGAGAGAGAGAGAGAGAGAGAGAGAGAGAGAGAGGGTCTGTGTGTGAAGGACAGAGGGAGGGAGGGAGGGAGGGAGGGAGGGAGGGAGGGAGGCGGGTCCTGCTGATGTCTCTGCTGTAACCTTGGTTGCTATGGAACAGCAGCAGGATCTGCCCTCCTTCCCTTTTACTCATTGGCTCGCCACTCTGACCACAAGGCATGTGGTTCGGCCGTCAACCAATCAAACGGAAGCGATGCTCCTTCGCCAATGTTCTGCCTTAAAGAGACGGTGCCACATTCTTTGTTTGGTTATAGAAACGCTGGATATGTTGCATTGTCACTACTAGTATTTTACACACGTGTTGAGATCAGGATTATGATAGAAGGAATGATGATGGTGTGTGTGTGTGTGTGTGTGTGTGTGTGTGTGTGTGTGTGTGTGTGTGTGTCTGTTGTGTGTGTGTGTGTGTGTGTGTGTGTGTGTGTGTGTATGTGTGTGTGTGTGTGTGTGTAATGCGTAGAGAGGGCTCTCCCGGGACAAGCTGAGGAGGTTAGCAGTGGAGCTAACATACATTATCCTCCACACTGTACCAGTATAGTCAGCACAGCATCCCAGCATCTCACTCCCAGTCTCTCTCACCCTCGCTCACCCTCGCTCAGACGTACACACCGTCTCTACGCGCATGCGCTGTGGGCTGGCGAGCGAAAGCAAGCGCACACACACGCAGGCACACACACACGCATGCAGGCACGCACACACACACACACACACACACATGCAGGCGTGCTCGCGCCTGCAGCCACACGGCTGATTAGCTTGTGAGGGCTGGTCTCAGCATCCAGAGAATCAAGAGGCAGAGCATTCGAGGAGGAGGAGGAGGAGGAGGAGGAGGAAGAGGAACCGGAGCCA
Organism: Notolepis coatsorum; assembly: GCF_963971535.1. Lineage (NCBI taxonomy): Eukaryota > Metazoa > Chordata > Actinopteri > Aulopiformes > Paralepididae > Notolepis > Notolepis coatsorum. The sequence goes on along the minus strand of NW_028172934.1, from coordinate 6,117 downwards.
GAAGGAACAGGATTTAGACCTCCGGTGTTCTACAGAGAGGCTGAACTATGGACTGACGGTGTTCTCCAGAGAGGCTGAACTATGGACTGACGGTGGTTCTCCAGAGAGGCTGAACTATGGACTGACGGTGTTCTCCAGAGAGGCTGAACTATGGACTGACGGTGTTCTACAGAGAGGCTGAACTATGGACTGACGTGTTCTCCAGAGAGGCTGAACTATGGACTGACGGTGTTCTACAGAGAGGCTGAACTATGGACTGACGGTGTTCTCCAGAGAGGCTGAACTATGGACTGACGGTGTTCTCCGGAGAGGCTGAACTATGGACTGACGGTGTTCTCCAGAGAGGCTGAACTATGGACTGACGGTGTTCTCCGGAGAGGCTGAACTATGGACTGACGGTGTTCTCCGGAGAGGCTGAACTATGGACTGACGGTGTTCTCCAGAGAGGCTGAACTATGGACTGACGTGTTCTCCAGAGAGGCTGAACTATGGACTGACGGTGTTCTCCAGAGAGGCTGAACTATGGACTGACGGTGTTCTCCAGAGAGGCTGAAACTATGGACTGACGGTGTTCTCCGGAGAGGCCTGAACTATGGACTGACGGTGTTCCGGAGAGGCTGAACTATGGACTGACGGTGTTCCGGAGAGGCTGAACTATGGACTGACGGTGTTCCAGAGAGGCTGAACTATGGACTGACACAGGGCTGCAGGGATTCTTCCGGGAGGGCCGACTGACGTGTGGCGGGCGAGGGGGGCGGGCGGCGAGGGGGCAGCAGAGGGGGCAGGGAGACGGGGGGGCAGCGGGCCGGGCCTCTGGATCCGCGAGGCGGGTGAGGTGCGGCCGACGCGGGGAGAGGGAGCCTGTTGTTGCTTTGAGTCTACGAGCCTGACCGTCTGCTACAGGCCTAGCTCCCTCCCTTCCTCTCTCTCTCCCTCTCCCTCTCTCCCTTCTCTCTCTCTCTCTCTCCCTCTCCCTCTCTCTCCCTCTCTCTCTCCCTCTCCTCTCTCTCTCTCTGTTGTCACCCCCCCCCCCCCTGTCCTCTCCCTTGTCCTACAGCTCACCTGCTTCGCTCGATACGCGGTCATCTCTCTGTCCTCTGCTGCTCCTCGTTCACTTACAGTACCTCATCTTTCCTCTCTCTCTCTCTCTCCTCTCTCTCTCTCTATCTCTCTCTCCTCTCTCTCTCTCTCTCTCTCTCTCTCCCTCTCTCTCTCTCCCCTCTCTCTCTCTCTTCCCTCTCTCTCTCTCTCTCTCTCTCTCTCTCTCTCTCTCTCTCTCTCCCTCTCCTCTCTCTCTCTCTCCCCTCTCCCCTCCTCTCTCTCCCTCCTCCCTCTCTCTCTCTCCCTCCCTCTCTCTCTCCTCCTCCCTCTCCCCCTCTCTCTCTCTCTCTCTCTCTCTCCCCTCTCTCTCTCTCTCTCTCTCCTCTCTCTCTCTCTCCCTCTCTATCTCTCTCCTCTCGATCTCTCTCTCCTCTCTCTCTCTCTCCTCTCTCTCTCCTCTCTATCTCTCTCTCTTCTCTCTCTCTCTCTCCCTCTCTCTCTCGCTCCTTTCCTCTTCCCTCGCTCTGTGCCCTTCAGACGCTCCCTCCCTCCCTCCCTCCCTCCCTCCCTCCCTCCCTCCCTCCCTCCCCCCCCCCCCCTGTGGCTGGTCTCAGGTCAGTTGTAATGGGATGAGCTGTAGCTCCACAGAGACCAGACCAGGGCCGTCGGACCTGAAGCCCTGAGCCCGTACCGGAGCACTGCATGTAGGGAAGGACCAGCCAGCACCATAACCCTGAGGTTCTGGCCTCTCCCCCCCACCCTGAGGTTCTGGCCTCTCCCCCCCACCCTGAGGTTCTGGCCTCTCCCCCCCACCCTGAGGTTCTGGCCTCTCCCCCCCCCCCACCCTGACGACGGTCTCATGCCACTGGGGCGCTCGCCGGGCCTCCCCCCCTCCTCCTCCTCCTCCTCCGCTCCACCTCCGCGCATCCCCTGCCGCTGCCAGCAGGGGGCGCCCGTCACCCTGGGCATCACCATGGGCGTGGCGGAGGCCATTGACCCGGCCCCGCTGCCCCCCTGCCCCTCGCCCATCCCGGGGGGCTACCGGCGGCCCTCCAGCTACAGCAGCCCCCTGCAGGGCAGGCCGGGGGGGGCGCTGGAGGGGGAGGGCACAGCGGCGGGGCGGGGGAGCCCCTTCGTGGACCTGTTCTGCGAGACCTGCTCGCGGCCCTGGCTCGTCGGCTGGTGGGACCAGGTAATAATCAAGCATTACATCACGCGCAGGAGTGTGTTATACTCATTAGATCACGTTGTTAGACCACGCCCCGCTAGGCGTGATCTAATGAGTATAACACACGACTTCAAGTGATGTAATGCTTTTATACAATGGCCCCAATTCACCCAATCTTATTGCTATACAATAAACACAGTAATTGAAGCATAATGGAGATTTATTCACAAAACCATCCACAGAGAAAGTAGATTCAATAGTAGATCCAATGGTCTGACAAAAGAATCTAATACAAATCCAATGGGGTCATGACAAACCAATTACATAATCCAACATATGTGTAACAAACTAACATATTCCAGTTGACTGTATCTTTTTTGGAGGATTTGTTCAAAAGATATTCATACTTCCATTTGTCTATCTATGGCGGACTCATTCAGACTCATTCAGACTTTTTTTATTTTTTATTATTTGGTTGTGGGAGAGATCTGGGGTCACGTGGAGTGTGTTATACGATATAACAACGTCTACTTCAGAATCAAGATATCATTTTATTTTGTAAAGCACTTCTCAGGAACCTGACGTCGCTGACAGTAGGCAGAGAAACAGAGAGAAACTAAGAAACAAAAGGAACATGAGACCAGCAGGGGAAACAGAGGAAACAGCATGAGACACACAGACACATAAAGCCACAGTAACAAACATCACAACAGGTTGGAGGGGGGGGGGTCTGAGGGTAGGCACACTGCCCCCGCCAGCGGCCATCTTGGTTAGGGGTTTAGAACATGTGTTTGTTCTACGTTATTCAGCGTCTTCACACTCTTCACACTCTACAACACTCTACACACTCTACACACTCTACACACACTCTACACACTCTACACACTCTACACTCTCTACACACTCTACACTCTCTACACTCTACAACTCTACACACTCTACACACTCTACACACTCTACACACTCTACACACTCTACACTCTCTACACACTCTACCTCAACTCTCTACACTCTACACACTCTACACACTCTACACACTCTACACACACTACACTCTCTACACTCTCTACACACTCTACACACTCTACACACTCTACACACTCTACACACTCTACACTCTACACACTCTACACACTCTACACACTCTACACACTCTACACACTCTAACACTCTCACACTCTGCACACTCTACACACTCTACACACTCTACACACTCTACACTCTCTACACACTCCTACACACTCTACACACTCTACACACTCTACACTCTCTACACACTCTACACACTCTAACACACTACACTCTCTACAACAACTCTACACACTCTACAACACTCTACACACTCTACACTCTCATACACTCTCTACACACTCTACACACTCTACACACTCTACACACTCTACACTCTCTACACACTCTACACACTCTACACACTCTACACACTCTACACTCTCTACACTCTACACACTCTACACACTCTACACACTCTACACACTCTACACACTCTACACACTCTACACACTCTACACACTCTACACACTCTACACACTCTACACTCTCTACACACTCTATCACACTCTACACACTACACTCTCTACACACTCTACACTCTACACACTCTACACACTCTACACACTCTACACACTCTACACTCTCTACACACTCTACACACTCTACACACTCTACACACTCTACACACTCTACACTCTACACTCTACAAACACTCTACACACTCTACACACTCTACACACTCTACTACACTCTACACTCTAACACACTACACTCTCTACACCACTCTACACACTCTACACTCTACACACTCTACACTCTACACACTCTACACACTCTACACACTCTACACACTCTACACTCTCTACACACTCTACACACTCTACACACTCTACACTCTCTACACACTCTACACCTCTACACTCTACACTCTACACACTCTACACTCTACACACTCTACACACTACACTCTACACACTCTACACACTCTACACACTCTACACTCATCTACACACTCTACACACTCTACACTCTACACTCTACACTCTACACTCTACACACTCTACACTCTACACACTCTACACACTACACTCTACACACTCTACACACTCTACACACTCTACACTCTCTACACACTCTACACATCTACACTCTACACACTCTACACACTACACTCTACACACTCTACACTCTACACACACTCTACACACTCTACACACTCTACACACTACACTCTACACACTCTACACACTCTACACACTCTACACACTCTACACACTCTACACTCTACACTCTCTACACTCTACACACTCTACACACTCTACACTCTACACTCTACACACTCTACACTCTCTACACACTCTACACTCTCTACACACTCTACACACTCTACACTCTACACACTCTACACTCTCTACACACTTCTACCTCTCTACACACTCTACAACTCTCTACACACTCTACACACTCTACACTCTACACTCTCTACACACTCTACACACTCTACACACTCTACACTCTACAACACTCTACACTCTACACACTCTACACACTCTACACTCTACACTCTACACACTCTACACTCTCTACACACTCTACACACTCTACACTCTACACTCTACACACTCTACACTCTCTACACACTCTACACTCTCTACACTCTACACTCTACACACTCTACACACTCTACACTCTACACACTCTACACACTACACTCTACACACTCTACACACTCTACACCTCTACACTCTACAACACTCTACACTCTACACACTACACTCTACACACTCTACACACTCTACACTCTACACTCTACACTCTACACTCTACACACTCTACACTCTCTACACACTCTACACACTCTACACTCTACACTCTACACACTCTACACACTCTACACACTCTACACTCTACACACTCTACACACTACACTCTCAAACTCTACACACTACACACTCTAAGCACACTCTACACTCCTACACACTCTACACACTCTACACTCTACACTCTACACTCTACACACTCTACACACTCTACACTCTACACTCTACACTCTACACACTCTACACTCTACACACTCTACAACTCTACACTCTAACAACTCACTCTCTACACACTCTACACACTCTACACACTCTACACACTCTACAGTCTCTACACACTCTACACACTCTAACACTCTACACACTCTACACACACTCTACACACTCTACACACTCTACACACTCTACACTCTAACACTCTACACACCTACACTCTCACACACTCTAACACACTCTACAACACTCTACACTCTCTACACACTCTAACACTCTACACACTCTACACACTCTACACTCTCTACACACTCTACACCTCTACCACTCTACACACTCTACACTCTACACACTCTACACACTCTACACACTCTACACACTCTACACACTCTACACACTCTACACACTCTACACCTCTACACACTCTACACTCTCTACACACTCTACACTCTCTACACACTCTACACACTCTACACACTCTACACTCTCTACACACTCTACACACTCTACAACACACTCTACACACTCTACACACTCTACCACTCTCTACACACTCTACACACTCTACACACTCTACACACTCTACAACACTCTACACACTCTACACACTCTACACACTCTACACACTCTACAACTCTACACACTCTAACTCTAAACACTCTACACACTCACCTCTACACACTCTACACTCTACACTCTCTACACACTCTACACACTCTACACTCTAAACACTACCTCTACACACTCTACACACTCTACACTCTACACACTCTACACACTCTACACACTCTACACTCTACACAGCTCTACACTCTACACTTCTACACTCTACACTCTACAACACTCTACACACTCTACACTCTA
>NW_028172935.1:0-32500 GCF_963971535.1 Notolepis coatsorum | reverse complement strand
ACACACACACACACACACACACACACTGCACACACACACACGCACAGATACATACACATGAACATGCATACACATTATGTGCACATACACACACCCAAGCACATATGCACGGACGCACAACATGTGCGCGCACACACGCAGACATTTTTACACACACATGGACATGCACACAATCAAGCACACGCACAGACACACAGATACACACACATGGTCATGCATACACACATTGACACACATATACACACACACACACACACACACACACACACACACACACACACACACACACACACACACACACACACTTATTGGCATTTTGAACACCTGACTACTCTGTCCTCAATCAATGCCACCTCGTTTGTCCCGGGCATTAATAGTAGGCTGCACTGTCGGAAAGGCCACACAGTACAACTGCAATGACAACCTGCACCTCTCCCTCTCCCTCTCTCTCCCTCCCTCACCCTCTCTCTCTATCTCTCTCTCTGTCTCTCCCTCACCCTCTCTATCTCTCTCCCTCTCTCTCTCCCTCACCCTCCCTCTCTCTCTCCATCTACAGTACCTCTAACTCTCCCTCACACCTCTCTCTCCCTATCCCTATCTCGCTCTACCCCCCTTCTATCTCTCTCTCCCTCTCTACCCCCCCCCTCTCTCTCTCTATCTCTCTCCTCTCACCCTATTTCTCTCTACCCCCCTCTCTCTCTCTCTCCTCATCTCTACCCCCCCTCTCTCTCTCTCCCTCTCTACCCCCCCCCCCCCTCTCTCTCTCTCTCTCTCTCTCTCTCTCTCTCTCTCTCTCTCTCTCTCTCTCTCTCTCTCTCTCTCTCTCTCTTCCCCCCCCCCCCCCCCCCTCTCTCTCTCTCTCTCTCTCTCTCTCTCTCTCTCTCTCTCTCTCTCTCTCCTCTCTCTCTCTCTCTCTCTCTCTCTCTCTCTCTCTCATCTCCTCTCTCTCTCTCTCTCTCTCTCTCTCTCTCTCTCTCTCTCTCTCTCTCTCTCTCTCTCTCTCTCTCTCTTTCCCTCCCTCCCTCTCTCTCTCAGTGCTGCATTCCGTTGCCTGCCTGCCTGGAGAGAACGCACACGGGCCCCTAGTGGCCTCACTAGTGAACTGCAGAGCGCAGGTGCTGTGTGGTGCCACTCGCCTGGAAGCAGAATATTAACCCTTTAACCACTGCCGCACAACCAAGCGGTTAACCCTTTCACTTCGACGACAATACACAGAAGCTTAACCCTTTCACTGCCACACACGACAGCCGGTTAACCCTTTCACTGCCACACACGACAGCCGGTTAATTCCACCTGACTGACTGACTGACTGACTGACTGACTGACTGACTGACTGACTGACTGACTGACTGACAAGTATGTGCGAAAAGAGAATTGTACTTATTTTTTTCGAAAGCGAAGCCAACATAATTTTTTTTCGAGAGCAGCTCCGACTCAACGTGTTCCAGAAATATAAGCCAGAGATAATAATATTCTCTCTCCGGAGAGAGAGTTGGTGCAGGAATAATAATGCTTGAAATCTTTTGACAGCACGCATCTTGAAGCGGGCATAACTCTCTATAACTCTGATGCACAAAGCAATCGCTATAGTTCCTCATTTAAATCCGTTATTTCTAAATAGGCCTATAGCTATTCGTCATTTATAACGAATAAAAAAAAAACGGAACCTATTATTGAAGACTAGGTATCCGTATCAAAATGCAGTTTCTCCCGGAGCGGTTAGAACATGTTTATAGTCCAGATAGCAGCCCAATAATAATAGAATAATTCAAACCAGGCTTGTGTGTCTATCACCTCTACAAAACCAAACAACCTTCTATTAATAATCCACCTGCACAGTCAACTAGAGAAACACAACTCGATCATATAGAAAAAACGGCTACGAAAAATAGACGAACAAATATAAGTACAACGATGACAATTGCCATAATAATACAAGAACGATCTGAACGGGGCTGTGTTCATGCCCCGCGCACAGCTCATAATAATAATAATAATAACCTGTGCATTATAATAATAACAAGTCAACGGCTGAATTAGTCACAGGCCACAGCGTTCAATTAAATCACCGGAATGTCAAGTCAATGCTGCATTATTCTGACACCCGGCCAGACACACATCCAATTAATAGAAATAGACTTATAAATGGGTTGTAACGCATTTTCAACAACTTATGGTTCGAAGCCCCTGAATGAATGAACGCGCTCTGGACATCATCAACGCGCAGAGACTGAAGAACTATATGTCTGGTTCAAACTCACACAGCCTTATCCTCATCATCATCATCATCATCATCATCATCCTCCTCCGCATCATTACCTTATCATCATCATGTTCGCCTCCAGGTCTCAGAAGAAGAACTCAGGTCTCTCTCCGGGTTCTATAGTTACATCCAGAATGAGGAGGAGAGGAGCCCGAGAAATAATAAATCCGTCTGCTGCGCGACTAACAGAAGCGCCTCTCTGTGTCGCCGCGTCCGCTGCTCTCTGGTTGTACTTCGCCTCCTGTTTCTCCTCGAGTTGTTGGGTCTGTTCTCTGGAGGAGGAGGAGGAGATGAGGTGTTCTTCTTCTTCTGGCCAGCAGCGGGAGAGGAGGAGGAGGAGGAGCGGCATGTGGTGGATTATTACTTCCTCCCGTTTCGGTTCGGTTCGGTCGGTCGGTGCGGCTCTCAGGTCTTCTCATACGTGTCTGTGCGCGCTGTGCGTCTGTGCGCGCTGTGCGCCTGTGTGTTTGTGCGTCTGTGCGCGCTGTGTGTCTGTGCGTCTTGTGTCTGTGCGCCTGTGTGTATGTGCGCGCTGTGCGCCTGTGTCTGTGCGTCTGTGTATGTGCGCGCTGTGCGCCTGTGTCTGTGCGTCTGTGTGTCTGTGCGCGCTTGTGTGTCTGTGTGTCTGTGCGCGCTTGTGTGTCTGTGTGTCTGTGCGCTGCGCGCTGCGCTGTGTGGCTGTGCGCTGTGTGGCAGCGAGACCCAATGCACAGACTGCCCGACTCGCGGAGAGAGAGGGGATGGTGGGGTGACGTCACTCCCTATAAAAAAAACAAAACTTTAACTTCCCCTAGATTCACCCCCCCCCCCCCCCTTTCGGTCCAAAATATACACAGGAAGGAATTAACACTAGTGTGGAGAAGGCTGCAGACGGGGGTCATACTAATATAATGTTGGGTAATTATTTTCAGATGGTATAGACCTCTGTGATTATGAAGTATTTATCTTTCTCTCTCTCTCTCTCTCTCTCTCTCTCTCTCTCTCTCTCTCTCTCTCTCTCTCTCTCTCTCTCTCTCTCTCTACAATAAGGACGGGGGAAGTCGGTCAGTATTTTTCACTCATTTCACCAGTGAGTATTGGAAGGGGGCTATATTGCTTAGTGATTATAATTCACAGTAAATGTCTATAATATTATTATACGGCAGGATATGATGCATGTATACTGTGTGGGTATCAGCTCACATTTATAGACTCTTACTTCCGTGTAGCTTACAGTGAGCCTGTAGTGTGGTACTGACATGTTAGCCTTCTGTAGTGAGTGTGGTAGTGAAAGGGTTAACATGTTGTAGTGTGGTAGTGAAAGGGTTAACCTTCTGTAGTGTGGTAGTGAAAGGTTAACCCTCTGTAGTGTGGTAGTGAAAGGTTAACCCTCTGTAGTGTGGTAGTGAAAGGTTAACCCTCTGTAGTGTGGTAGTGAAAGGTTAACCTTCTGTAGTGTGGTAGTGAAAGGTTAACCTTATGTAGTGTGGTAGTGAAAGGTTAACCTTATGTAGTGTGGTAGTGAAAGGGTTAACCTTATGTAGTGTGGTAGTGAAAGGGGTAACATTCTGTAGTGTGGTAGTGAAAGGGTTAACCTTCTGTAGTGTGGTAGTGAAAGTGTTAAGCTTCTGTTGTGTGGTAGTGAAAGGTTAACCTTCTCTAGTGTGGTAGTGAAAGGGTTAACATTCTCTAGTGTGGTAGTGAAAGGTTAACCTTCTGTAGTGTGGTAGTGAAAGGTTAACCTTATGTAGTGTGGTAGTGAAAGGGTTAACCTTATGTAGTGTGGTAGTGAAAGGGGTAACCTTCTGTAGTGTGGTAGTGAAAGGGTTAACCTTCTGTAGTGTGGTAGTGAAAGGGTTAACCTTCTGTAGTGTGGTAGTGAAAGGTTAACCTTATGTAGTGTGGTAGTGAAAGTGTTAACCTTCTGTAGTGTGGTAGTGAAAGGGTTAACCTTCTGTAGTGTGATAGTGAAATGTTAACCGTTTGTAGTGTGGTAGTGAAATGGTTAAGCTTATGTAGTGTGGTAGTGAAAGGGTTAACCTTATGTAGTGTGGTAGTGAAATGTTAACCTTCTCTAGTGTGGTAGTGAAAGGGTTAACCTTCTGTAGTGTGGTAGTGAAAGGTTAACCCTCTGTAGTGTGGTAGTGAAAGGGTTAACCTTCTGTAGTGTGATAGTGAAATGTTAACCGTCTGTAGTGTGGTAGTGAAATGGTTAAGCTTATGTAGTGTGGTAGTGAAAGGGTTAACCTTATGTAGTGTGGTAGTGAAATGTTAACCTTCTCTAGTGTGGTAGTGAAAGGGTTAACCTTCTGTAGTGTGGTAGTGAAAGGTTAACCCTCTGTAGTGTGGTAGTGAAATGTTAACCTTCTGTAGTGTGGTAGTGAAAGGTTAACCTTCTGTAGTGTGGTAGTGAAAGGTTAACCTTCTGTAGTGTGATAGTGAAAGGTTAACCTTCTGTAGTGTGGTAGTGAAAGGTTAACCTTCTGTAGTGTGGTAGTGAAAGGTTAACCTTCTGTAGTGTGGTAGTGAAAGGTTAACCTTCTGTAGTGTGGTAGTGAAAGGTTAACCTTCTGTAGTGTGGTAGTGAATGGGTTTAAGAGAGAGAGAGAGAGAGAGAAAACGATGTCCTCGAGCGACAGAGGAGTGTGAATGCAGGTGTTTTGCGTGGCAGGAACCCAGCAGCACGTCTGACACCCAGAGCCCCGGAGATACAAACACACCCGGCATCCAAACAACGGCACATTGAGAGACGGAGAGACACAGTCAGCAGATCTGCTTTCTAACCGGCTCCGCGGCACGTCACACTGTTGAGGAGCGCGTAACGGGCAATGTGTGCCTCCGTGGCGCGGATAATAATGTCAAGTTCCATTTTCCGAGGGCAGAATCTGATCCACCGGCTCGGTGCAGGACTTGTGGGCCAAAATTAAGTGCTGTTTTCTTTTGTAACAAATGAACAATAGAGAAACTCGAAACTGCCGGGATAACTGTTACTGTGAACTATTGCCTTTCGTTTCTTGGCGTCAGAGAAAATGTATTATTTGTGTGAGTGCGAAAGTTCAATTCAATTGGATCTTTGTTTAATCTCGACAGGATCATTGGGAGCAAAGCTCTCGTTTACACAATAATGTCGAGCGTCTTTCACAGGCGTCTTAAAATAGATCAGAACACAAAAGGAAGACGAGGGAAAGAGAATCAGCTCGGGTGAATTAGACGTTGAATAAATAGGACAAAAAGATAGATGCAAATCATTTTTAAAACAGTCACAGACAGGTAAATGGCTGCATTTATATAACGGCTTTTATCCAAAGCGCTTTACAATTTTGTTCCTCACATTCTACCCATTCACTCACACATTCACACACCGACGGCGGAGGCGACCATGCAAGGTGCCAACCTGCTCATCGGGAGCAGTTAGGGGTTAATTGTCTTGCTCAAGGACACTTCGACACGCTGGCCGGGAGGAGCGGGAATCAAACCGGGAATCCCCGGATTACCAGACTGCTCTACCTCCTGACCACTGTCGCCCCGTTAGTGGGGTATTGAATTCTAGCGAGAGTTGAATATCATTCCACCCAGCTGGGGCATTGAAACAAAAGGCTGACGGCCCCCTGGGGACTATAGGCCATTTGAGCAGGTCAGATGGGGTCCATATAGTTACACTCCGTCAACATTGTGATATAAGATGGTCATTTCCAGTCATGTACCTGAACGCGTTCATATTTTGGGAGAACGTGAACTGAACGTACTGTATTTCCGCTAGATAAACGTAATTGTGAACACGTTCATTCTCTGCGCTCTATCACAGTAGGCTATTACTTCGTTCAAAAGTGTGCCATATTTGGGACGGGCGCACACACACACACACACACACACACACACACACACACACACACACACACACACACACACACACACACACACACACACACACACACACACACACACACACACACACACACACACACACACACCGAAAGGTTTCGGTGTGTGCGTGTTGCGTGCGGAGAGAGAGACTCGTTACGTGCGACGCGGGCTGCCCCTTCAATGCAATGGTAGGGGAAACACTGATAAATAATGACAGTGTGATGGAAATGCCAGTATTATGATTGCTCTCTGTGGTTCTATATGGGTTGTGGCAATAATTTTGACAAATAATAGCTTGCAGCAACGTATTGAAATAAGAACTATAAACTAATTCATTTTTAAAACCATGAACTTTAGTTAAAACATTTGAATTATGAACTATGAACTGAACTAGTTCATTTAAAAACGTGTGAACTGTGAACTGAACTAGTTCATGTAGAAAGTGAACTTTCCCAACACTGGTCATTTCCCAGCGATGGCCTTAAAGATAAACATAATACCAATGTGTCTCCCACCTCTCTGCCAGAGGAGAGCGCCCCACTTCATCACATCACACAGGCTGGAGTGGTGAGTATCACATCTATCACCGGTGATAACTCACTGAGAGCAGAACGATAGACTGTGTCCAGAGGCTTCAGAGTGGAAGGAGCAGCGCTTCTATAAATCACATCTCGACGATCCAGGACAGATGGGGGGAGGGGGGGGGGGGGTGCTTCGATGACCCCTCTTTCTGCTTATCAGTTAGCTGTGTATCAAGGTGCAATGACTGGAGACTGAATTTCAACAGATAAATTATTTGGAAAATATTATTCTTTCTTATCTGGAGCGTGGGTTGAAGGTCGTCTCATTGTTTTGGCTGTGAATAACATGCTCCATTCTCAGAATACCTAAAAAGGTAATTATCCGTCTGCCGGTTGGAGACTGAGATTCTTGATGTGACGGGGAGCTGTGTGTATCTTCTATTGAGGTCCACTGGCGTTCTTCAGCTGAATACTATTCTCACCTTGGGGTCAAGCTGGTGGGGCTATTCCATCTATTTATTCATGTGTTTGTGAAAGCGGCAGTGCTATTCATGCGCTTCAAATATAATTGGCTGGGACCTTGTGTTTATTATCTTAAAACTATGGCACCAACAGGACTCAATGAGGACTTTGACATTGGACCTTATTTGTAAATGTAACTTATAGAGGGAGACAGTCAATAGATTGACTTTGTTTTTTCGTTTTTGTTTTTGTTTGTGTTTTCAGTGGCTAGGACCTGGACCGGGTCCAAAGAAAGTACATTACACACTGCTGCCTATCTTTAAATTATGTCTAATACTGTGTTTAATATATGTAATATATATATATTTCTCAAAAAATTCTCCTTCTAAAAGATGTCAAATGAAAAGATAAATTGTTACTTAATCATGTATAAAATGTTTAAATCATGCAAGTCTTGGGACCGCCCCTGATCACCAGGTGGGGCTGATATCTAATCTATTTAATTTCCTGTATAAAAAGATGTCATTTTTTGTGTTGTATTTATACTTGAAAAAGACCGGAAGGGTCGGTCGAAACGTTGTATCCACTGCTGTTATTTTGTCAATTAAAACACCTTGGAGCATCAAGTGAGTTGCGAGCCCCGCTTTGTTCCCTGGGACCTTGTGTTTACATCATACAACGACGATTGTGGATAAATGGATTTTTATCTACATAGTAAACTACACCACTAGTACACTACACTACTAGTACACCACACTACTAGTAAACTACACCACTAGTACACTACACCCAAAACTGAGCGCCCTCCAACCCAACAAGGCCACTGGCCATGACAACATCCCCTCCAAATTCCTCAGAGACTCAGCAGCCGCCATCACCCCAGTCATCACACACATAATAAACCTCTCCATAAAACAGGGACACGTCCCCAAGGACTTCAAAATTGCGAGAGTGACCCCTCTGCACAAAAAAGGCAGTAAATTAGACCCAGGCAACTACCGCCCTGTTTCTATCCTTACCTCCATCTCGAAAGTCATGGACAAATTTTTATACGAACAGGTCGAAAAATACCTTGCGGAAAAAAATCGAATCTACGAATTCCAATCTGGCTTCAGAACATCCCACTCCACTGACACATGCCTTCTCTATTTAAACGACCACATCAAACAAGAGGTGGACGCGGGCAAATACTGCGGCATGGTCATGCTGGACCTACAAAAGGCCTTCGACACTGTCAATCACACCATTCTGATTGACAAGCTAAAAGCAATTGGTTTTGATAGTCTATCAGTGAGCTGGATGCAATCCTACCTGGAGGGGAGAGAGCAGATGGTGGAGGTAAACGGTACCCTATCCCCCCCCCTCACAGTAAACTGTGGTGTTCCACAAGGAAGCATACTAGGTCCGCTACTGTTCCTAATTTATGCAAATGACATGTCGTCAGCTTGTGACTGCAACTTGTTCCTGTTTGCGGACGACTCAGCCCTGCTGGTCTCTGACAAGAGCAAGTTACAGGTTGAAAAAACCCTCAGCTCAGAACTAGGCAAAATCTGCATATGGCTCGCTGATAACAAACTATCATTACACATGGGCAAAACAGAGTCCATTCTCTTCGGTTCAAATAACAAACTCAGCAAGACCGACGGCTTCTCAGTTACAGTGGGTGACAATATTGTCACAAGGAAAGAAGATATTACCTACCTGGGTTCCATCCTAGAGGCAAATCTTTCCTGTGACAAAATGGCATCCAATGTAATAAAAAAAGTCAACCAACGAACACGATTCTTGTACCGGATCTCCTCACTGGTAAACAAGAATACCCTGAAGACTAGCAGGAGCATTCATTCAAGGGTACTACGACTATGCTTGCACCTCATGGTACCAAAGCACCTCAAAGGCGCTAAAAACAAAATTACAAACATCTCAAAACAAACTGGTCAGACTACTGCTTGACCTTACTCCTAGAACCCACCTCACCCCTGCCCACTTTGACAACCTAGGATGGCTTAGAGTAGACGACAGAGTACAGCAACTTGCAATGGGCCTGGTCTACAAGATACACTACACGACCAAGGTACCCATGTACATGACAAAATACTTCCCAAAGGTCAGTGAATACCACGATCACAACACCAGAGGGAGCTCCACAAATCATGTTAAACCCAGATTCGGCTCAAACAAGGGACTAAACACGTTTCGCAATTATGCCACATCAATGTGGAACGCCCTACCCAAAGCTGTAAAGGAATGTGAATCACTACCCACTTTCAAAAACACTCTCAAAAAACTCCCCCACTCCTACCCAACCCCCCCCCCCCACTCATACCCAACCCCCCCCCCCCCACCCACCCACCCAACCACCTCCAATGTACAGTCCCCCCCCACCCCCACCTACCCAATCCAATGTACAGTTTCTACGCCTAATGTATATACTCTTTTCTTTCTGGACTCTTTTTGTATCACAAACAGTACTGTAATTGCAAATCTGGTATGTCATAAATGTATAGATGTAGCAGTACTGTCTATCTGTATGTCATGTATGTCATATATGTTACGATGAATTGAAAATGGGGGACCCTGATGTAAACAAGACGAAAGTCTTTCTCTGGTCTGCATCCCCTTAACAATTGTATGTATTGAGCTGTACTGTACTGTACCCATTCTGCAATCTGTTAATAAAGTTTTCATTCATTCATTCAGTACACTACACTACTAGTACACCACACTACTAATAAACTACACTACTAGTAAACTACACCACTAGTACACTACTAGTACACCACACTACTAGTAAACTACACTACTAGTAAACTACACCACTAATACACTACACTACTAGTACATTACACTACTAGTACACTACACTACTAGTACACTACACTACTAGTAAACTACACTACTAGTACACCACACTACTAGTAAACTACACTACTAGTACACTACACTACTAGTAAACTACACTACTAGTACACTACACTACTAGTACACTACACTACTAGTAAACTACACTACTAGTACACCACACTACTAGTAAACTACACTACTAGTACACTACTAGTACACTACACTACTAGTACACTACACTACTAGTACACTACACTACTAGTAAACTACACTACTAGTACACATCACTACTAGTAAACTACACTACTAGTAAACTACACTACTAGTACACTACACTACTAGTACACTACACTACTAGTAAACTACACTACTAGTACACATCACTACTAGTAAACTACACTACTAGTACACTACACTACTAGTACACCACACTACTAGTACACTACACTACTAGTACACTACACTACTAGTACACCTCACTACTAGTAAACTACACTACTAGTACACTACACTACTAGTACACCACACTACTAGTACACTACACTACTAGTAAACTACACTATGAGTACACTACACTACTAGTACACCACACTACTAGTAAACTACACTACTAGTAAACTACACTATGAGTACACTACACTACTAGTACACCACACTACTAGTAAACTACACTACTAGTAAACTACACTATGAGTACACTACACTACTAGTACACCACACTACTAGTAAACTACACTACTAGTACACCACACTACTAGTACACTACACTACTACTAGTACACTACACTACTAGTACACTACACTACTAGTACACCACACTACTAGTAAACTGCACTACTAGTACACCACACTACTAGTACACTACACTACTAGTACACTACACTACTAGTACACCACACTACTAGTACACTACACTATGAGTACACTACTAGTACACCACACTACTAGTAAACTACACTACTAGTACACTACACTACTAGTACACTACACTACTAGTACACTACACTACTAGTACACTACACTACTAGTACACCACACTACTAGTACACTACACTACTAGTACACTACTAGTACACTACACTACTAGTACACTACACTACTAGTACACTACTAGTACACTACACTACTAGTACACTACCCTACTAGTACACTAAACTACTAGTACACTACACTACTAGTACACTATACTACTAGTAAACTACACTACTAGTACACCACACTACTAGTAAACTACACCTCTAGTACACTACACTACTAGTACACTACACTACTAGTACACTACACCTCTAGTACACTACTAGTACACTACACTACTAGTACACTACACTACTAGTACACCACACTACTAGTACACTACTAGTACACCACACTACTAGTAAACTACACCTCTAGTACACTACACTACTAGTAAACTACACTACTAGTAAACTATACTACTAGTACACTATACTACTAGTACACTACACTACTAGTAAACTACACTATGAGTACACTACACTACTAGTACACTATACTACTAGTACACTATACTACTAGTACACTACACTATGAGTACACTACACTACTAGTACACTATACTACTAGTACACTATACTACTAGTACACTACACTATGAGTACACTACACTACTAGTACACTACACTACTAGTACACCACACTACTAGTACACCACACTACTAGTACACTACACTACTAGTACACTACACTACTAGTACACCACACTACTAGTAAACTACACTACTAGTACACCACACTACTAGTACACTACACTACTAGTACACTACACTACTAGTACACCACACTACTAGTACACTACTAGTACACTACACTACTAGTACACTACTAGTACACCACACTACTAGTACACTACACTACTAGTACACTACTAGTACACTACACTACTAGTACACTACACTACTAGTACACTACACTACTAGTACACTACACTACTAGTACACTACTAGTACACCACACTACTAGTACACTACACTACTAGTACACTACACTACTAGTACACTACACTATGAGTACACTACACTACTAGTACACTACTAGTACACCACACTACTAGTAAACTACACTACTAGTATACTACACTACTAGTACACTACACTACTAGTACACTACACTACTAGTAAACTACACTACTAGTATACTACACTACTAGTACACTGCACTACTAGTACACTACTAGTACACCACACTACTAGTACACTACACTACTAGTACACTACTAGTACACCACACTACTAGTAAACTACACTACTAGTACACTACTAGTACACTACACTACTAGTACACTACTAGTACACTACACTACTAGTACACTACACTACTAGTACACTACACTACTAGTACACTACACTACTAGTACACTACACTACTAGTAAACTACACTACTAGTAAACTACACTACTAGTACACTACACTACTAGTACACTACACTACTAATACACCACACTACTAGTACACTACCCTACTAGTAAACTACACTACTAGTACACTGCACTACTAGTACATTATACTACTAGTACACTACTAGTACACTGCACTACTAGTACATTATACTACTAGTACACTACTAGTACACTGCACTACTAGTACATTATACTACTAGTACACTACTAGTACACTGCACTACTAGTACATTATACTAATAGTACACTACTAGTACACCACACTACTAGTAAACTACACCTCTAGTACACTACACTACTAGTACACTACACTACTAGTACACCACACTACTAGTAAACTACACCTCTAGTACACTACACTACTAGTACACTACACTACTAGTACACCACACTACTAGTACACTACACCACTAGTACACTACACTACTAGTACACTATACTACTAGTACACTACACTACTAGTACACTACTAGTAAACTACACTACTAGTAAACTACACTACTAGTACACTACACTACTAGTACACTACACTACTAGTACACTACTAGTAAACTACACTACTAGTAAACTACACTACTAGTACACTACTAGTAAACTACACTACTAGTAAACTACACTACTAGTACACTACTAGTACACTACACTACTAGTAAACTACACTACTAGTACACTACACTACTAGTAAACTACACTACTAGTACACCACACTACTAGTACACCACACAACTAGTACACTACACTACTAGTAAACTACACTACTAGTACACTACACTACTAGTACACTACACTACTAGTACACCACACTACTAGTACACCACACTACTAGTACACCAGTGGAGGTTATTCCATGACAACACGTGAAACACAAATTCACTCATAATTCATAATTATTATTAATTTACATATATATATATATTTTTTTTTTTAAATTATTATTATTATAATTTTTTTATTAGACATTTTTCCAGTGAATTTTTTTTTCTTCTTCAAAAATGGCCAAAAGTGACAGCTCTGAGCTCTCTGATCAGGCCTGCAGCAGTAATGGCTAGCTGTCAATCACTCTGGTGCAACTTTCCCTGCACGGGCTGACCTTGATGAATATAATAGCCAATCAAAATAGGCTATTAACGTCATCTAAGCCCGGTCTGTGCATCTAAGCTCTTGCCATTCACGAACAGGGATTGAATGATTGACAGCCTTGAACTCCAATCAGAGAATGCCTGGCAATGCCAGTGCGTACCTGCGCAGCTGCAGCTGGACTGGTGTCAGTGTTCTAAGGAAGGAAGCTGCAATATTCAATGGAAGATGAGATCGGTGACTGCTTTGGCTGTTGTGTGGTGAGTGCATTTAAAATATATATATATATTTTATAGGGATGTCCGATATTATCGGCCGATATCGGCATTAAAACGTGATATCGGAAAATATCGGTATCGGTTTTCAAAAAAAATATATAATAAATATATATATATATTTCTTTTACATTTCTATAACCTTTATTTACCCAGGCAAGCAAGTAAGAACAATTGAATTTATTTATTGTCAAAAGTATGCATAATGTTGTGTTAATTCCACAACAAGAGATATGTAATGTTAATTACCTGAAATGATTAAATTTTTTGGGGGGGGGGGGAAACCCTGCATATATTGGTATCGGTTGATATCGGTATCGGAAATTAAGAGTTAGACAATATCGGTATCGGTAAAAAAGCCAATATCGAGCATCCCTAATATTTTACAGTGATTATGAATTCATTGGCCCGCTGTGGCCTTGCGTGTGTAATAATAAGGTAACCCCCAAGGACCACATGAGTCGCGGCAAGCCTTGCTTGCGTTTCTAATCAAATATTAATATCGCCACAGGGAGGGGGGGGGGGGGGTGGGCATAATCCCATGGGACAATGGGATTGACCAATATGCTTACCAATATTCCAATGTACAGTTTTGCTGTACCATTGACTCAGAATGGTCTGTTTGATTGAAATCGTCACAGCAGTATACTTCAGAAGTATGATATTTAAACATGGTCCCCAAAATGAATGGAAGCGAATGAGGAGCCTGACACCTGGGAGGAATAGGGGTGTTGCAGCATTGGGGATGTTTAAAAAATATAATTTAATATATAATATAATATAATAATTTTGTGCTTCACCAAGAAATTTCGTCAGCAGCCACCACTGTAGTACACTACACTACTAGTACACTACACTACTAGTACACTACTAGTACACTACACTACTAGTACACTACACCACTAGTACACTACACTACTAGTGCCATCTGTACTTTGCGGTGGTGTCTTCGGTGTCTTTACATTGTGTATTCATTGGTAGGGAAACTCCACGGACTGAGAGGAGGGTCAGGCGTCCTGCAGTTTTGATAGACATTAACTATGCAAATGTGATGCAAATGCAGCTAATGAGGCCAGGGGGGCAAGAACATGTGCTATATCAATATGTATTGGCCTTGAAATAATGTAAACAAACACTTTGATGTGTGTGTGTGTACGTGCGTGCATGCGTGCGTGCATGCGTGTGTAAGTCTGTGGGGAGCGCTGGCTGAAATGTTCCTCATTAGCTCCTGATGACCTGTGTCCTGGTTGTAGCTGCTGCTGACTGGCTGACACTGTACTGTGTGTTACAGCCTCTCACTGTACTGTAAAAATACATACCTAAGTAAATGGATGATTGCTCCACTTCTACAAGGTCTATTTGCATGTTCTTGGCATCTAGGGACATCTATGGACCTCAGGGAATGTATTCCAAGTGTCAGAAATATTGTGCCTGGCTGTTACTAGGCTTGAGTAAATTGTAATGAACCAAAGGAGAATATCAATTTATTTTCTATCAAATTGTTCTCATCTTTGACGGTGAATAACCCGGTTTATGGCGTGATATTAATCTCGGCCCTGTACCGGGCCCGTCGGGCATAAGGAGTTAAAGGTTGAATCAGTAATGCCTGCAAAGGGCGACCTCTAGGCAAAATATATTGCACTTGGTATTGCACTTTTTACATTTCCATTTTTTATTTTGTTTTGGTTCTGATGGTTTGGAGTTGAGTGGGGGTTGGGGGGGGGAGGGGCTGCTACTGCTGGCCACACCTCAGGCTCTGTCGAGAGAAGCCTGAGGAATTCACAGTATCATAAAGGCTTGTGTCCACAGACAAAGTTTTTTTCAAGGCGGACCGCTTTGAAAATCTAAAATATGCATGCTCAGAGCGTTTCCAGAACTCCGGACCTCAATCTGCTTTAGTCTCGCGACTCCCGCGACTCCACCACTTGCTCGATTTTGATCCGTCTGTCGAAAAAAGTGACCTTGATGAGCGGCGCTCCTCTCCAAAAGTTGAACTATTTTCAACTTTATGCGCTGGGAGCGCTCCGCCCCAAAAACGCTAGCCGCCGAGAGCGCTAAAACGCGAGGCGCGGCGCTGGGAAAAGGAGCGCGCCTGTCGCGTCTTTTTGTATTATATTTTTTTATTATTTTTTAAACAAACACATAAACAAACATGACAACACATGATAAGATATACAAGCATTAGTTGACAGTGCACATCCAATGAAATCACATTTTAGTTAATTGTCTTATATAGGATATACCCTTAATACCTGTTATCTAAAAACCTACACACATATGCTCCAGCTCGTACCCCCCCCTCCCGGACCCCCCATTGGATAATCCATCCATTTTCCCTCGCTCCTAACCAGACATTACCATTATATGCTAGCTTTTATTTTCTCCACCACTTCTAACCTCAATGTCATTTTGGATTCATTGAGACCCAAAATTCTTGCTGTAGATATTTCTTGATAGATCACATCGAGATATGTAATAATCCAGACCTTTCGGCAATTTTTTTCCGGTTGGAACCATCGTGATGCTATCAGCTTTTTAGCCACTGTGATACCCGATAAAACCAATCTCTTTAGCTGTGGATGTACTGCACACTCAAAAACATCATTCAGCAGTAATACAGAGGGGTGTACAGGTATATTCCAAGTTAAGAGATTTGATAATTGCTGGGTCACCTCTTTCCAGAATATCTTAACTGGTGGGCAGTCCCAGTACATGTGCATAAATGTCCCCCCGTCCCCATTTGTACATAAAGAGCATTTGGAGTCTTGTATAAGACCCATTTTTTTCAGTCTTATAGGAGTCAAGTATGTCCTGTGAATATAGTTAAGATTGATTTGTTGATGATCCGGGTTCCTTGATGTGAGTCGAACATTTGCCCAGGCTTCTTGCCAATCAAAATCACTTTCCAGGTCTGGTATATCCCTCCTCCAGACGGAGTCTAGGTGGAGGGTTTCATATGAGGACGTTAGTAATTGATGATAAAAATCTGAAACAAAACCTCATGATGTCTCTCTTTCATAGAAGAATTTGTGGTATCTGTGTGTAATAATAAGGTAGCCCCCAAGGACCACATGAGTCGCAGCAAGCCTTGCTTGCGTTTATAATCAAATATTAATATCGCCGCAGGGAGGGGTGGGGGGGCATAATCCCATGGGACAATGGGATTGACCGATATGTTTACCAATATTCCAATGTACAGTTTTGCTGTACCATTGACTCAGAATGGTCTGTTTGATTGAAATCGTCACAGCAGTATAGTTTGTATATACTTCAGAAGTATGATATTTAAACATGGTGTTGTTGAGTCGAACATTTGCCCAGGCTTCTTGCCAATCAAAATCACTTTCCAGGTCTGGTATATCCCTCCTCCAGACGGAGTCTAGGTGGAGGGTTTCATATGAGGACGTTAGTAATTGATGATAAAAATCTGAAACAAAACCTCTTGATGTCTCTCTTTCATAGAATAATTTGTGGTATCTGTGGTGTTCAATTGGTTTCGTTAATGGAACACCTTGAGTCTTCAAACATAACAATAACTGTAAGTAAAAAAGATGTGTGGACTTGGTGAGATACATTTTTTTTTGTATTTCTTCATAACTACAGAAACCCTGTTTGTTAAAAACATGCCCTAATGAGTGTATGCCTTGCTTTTCCCATATAGGGAATCTTATAGGTCGTTTTCCAATCAAGAGTGCATTGTTATTGAATAAGGGAGTATGATTGTGCCATTTATGTGGGTTAGGATATTTTTTTTGTGTTTCACGCCATATCCGGATCGCATGAGTAATTATGGGGCCACATTTCTGTTCGCAATGCTTGATTGATAGTTTAGTGTATGCTATGTCCTTCAGTCTATGTGGGGCTACTATGTTTTCTTCAAATTTTCTCCAGGATACTAATGCTTGGGGATCAAACCATGTTGTCAATGGTCTTAATGTGTACGCCTTGAAATAGTGGAAAAAATCTGGAAATGCCATGCCACCGTCTGCTTTATTTCTCTGTGCAGTGTATCTTTTTATACGTGGTGGTTTGTTATTCCAAATAAATTTGTATGTGGAGGAGTGTAATTTTTTCCAGTAACCCTCTGGAGGGGGTAACGGTAGCATTGAGCTGAAGAAGTTGATTCTAGGTAGTGCGTCCATCTTAACTATTGATATCCGTGCCTGTACTGAGTTTTTAAGTTTTGCCCACCTATCAAGGTCGTCTTTGATTTTGTTTTGGATTTTTGTGTAATTGTGCTTCACCGTTTGTCTTATGGTGGGGAATATTTCCACTCCCAAACATCTAAAATGTTTTACCATAGGTATCTCTCCTGGGAGGGTTATATCTTTTTTTGCAGGGGCGTTAAGTGGAAGGAAAGCCGACTTCGGCCAATTTATCTTGAATCCCGATAAATCTCCAAAGTTCTCAATCAACTTGAGCAGATGAGGCAGTGTGGTGTTGGGGTTTTGCATGAACAGTATTACGTCGTCCGCATATAAACTAATTTTATGTTGTGTGCCCTTGATTACAATTGGTTCTATGGATTGGGATTGTCTTATATATTGTGCTAAAGGTTCTAATGATATGGAATACCCTGCAAAAGACTCTAAAGCTTGGAACATTCCCGTCATTCATGGAGTTTAAAGGCATTGCACTTGACCTATGTACTGAATCATGTAATTGTTTTTAATCCATCATTGTAGTAATTGTAATTCATTGTAATTATTAACTGTTATGATATTTGTGTCCTTTGTTAACTCGTCATCACTGTAAATGAGGGAAACCTCAGTGCTTTCACGAGTATAAATAAAGGTTTGAAATGAAATGAAAATGATAGATCGAATAGTCCGGGACTAAGAGGGCAACCCTGTCTACCTGAGCGTGATACCGGAAAGATTCCGGAGGTGATTATACCTGTTGTAATCATGGCCGATGGGTCTTTGTATACTACTTTAATCATATCAATGAAACCTTTACCTAACCCCATCTTCTCTAATACTGCCCATAAATACGACCATTCCAGCCTGTCAAAAGCTTTCATTGCATCCAGGGACAGCATCGCCTTAGGTATGGTGTCGTCCTTGTCGGCATCTAGTACGTGCAGTATTCGTCTTATGTTATCAGTGATCAGGCGGCCTCTTATGAAGCCAGTTTGGTCCGGATGAACTAAAGACGTCATATGCTTTTGTAATCTGATGGCTAATACCTTAGAGTACAGTTTGATATCGGTTCCGAGGAGGCTTAAGGGTCTGTAACTACCGCACTCGGTGGGGTCTTTGTCTTTTTTGAGAAGGACTGTTATGAGTGCAATATTGTCATTCTTATGGAAGTTCCCCTCCTTGACTGAGTATAAGATCATATTTAGTAATAAGGGTCCAATTATGTCCCAACAAGAGAGGTACATTTCTGGTGGGATACCGTCTCTTCCAGGAGCCTTACCACTTTGCATTTCGGATATGGCCTTCTTGAGTTCCTCTAGTGTGATCGGTGTTTCTAACTGTTTAGGGTCATCCTCTGAAAGTTTAGGGAGAATAATTTGATTAAGATATGTGTCCATTTTGTTTTGATCGAAGGTCGTTTCTGATTTATATAAGTTGGAGTAGAATTCTTTGAATGTATCGTTTATTTTTTCAGGGTCTGTTTCGAGTACTTGTTGTGCTCTAATGGTAGTTATATCTGCAAATTTTGCATTAATTCTTAATCGCATGGCTAATAGGTGACTGGGTTTAGAACCTTGGGAGTACTGCTGTTGTCTTGTGCTATGTATTTGTATTTCCGATTGTTGTCTGTATATGGCATTGATCTCTTTTTTTAGTACCTTAACTTGATTTTCTAGTCGAGTTGAGTTGTTGTATTGTAAAGAATTAAATAACGTTGAGTAAAGCGTTTCCAGTTCAGCCAGTTTTGTGCATCGATTCTTGCACATTTTGGAGGAAAAGCTATGAGTGAAATCCTTGATCATTCCCTTTACCGACATCCATATTATTCTGGGGTCTTGCACCGAGTTTGCATTCTCCCGTAGGAATACTGTAAGAGCTTCTTTGAGTTGTGTAATGAATTCCTTGTTATTAAGCAGCATCGAGTTAAATCGCCATCTTGGGGCTCGGGAAGATAGTATACCAAATGGTCCTTTTAGGAGTAAATAACAGTGATCTGATAGTGCATTGGGTATCATTTCCACTTCATAGTTATCAAATAGTCTCGGGGATGCAAAGACATAATCTATTCTGGATAATGTGTTATGTCTCGCAGATCGACAAGAGTACTTTCGGGTCGTGGGATTAAGTGATCGCCATAAATCATTTACTCTTGTAATCTTCGACCAATCCTTTAATGCATTAGATGAATTATTTTGTTCGCTGGAAAAGGCGAGGTAAGATTTGTCCATCCTTGGATTCCAAATGGCATTAAAATCAGCACCTATTATAAATGAGTAATCAGGAAGGTCTAACATTGCTTTGGTTAGTGTAGTGAAGAAACCCACTTCGTACAAATTTGGGGCGTATACCGCTACCAACGCTATTTTCCTGTTCTTGTGTACAATCTTAGCTATAGTTATCCGACCATCTACATCAGACCACACTCCCTTTAATTCAATATTCAACTTACGTCTAACGACTATGGCTACACCCCGAGTTCTCGTACCAAAAGAAGAGTGACTAATATTATGATATGTGTTGTCCGCTAACGTATCTGTCTTTCTCTAGAATGTGCGCTTCGCTTAGCAGAGCAACGTCCACCTGTTCTTTTTTCATCAGTGTGAGCACGCTTTTGCGTTTGAGTTGGTTATTTATTCCCCCAGTGTTCCAGATCATTATATTCAAACTAGCCATAATCTATACATGTTGTTGTGTAGTTGATGGTAATGCTTCTGGAGTGCGAGGCAACAATAGATATACATCCAACTAGTGAGGTCCTGTTGAGAGCCGAGCTTAAAAACATACATATATACAAATAAAAATCCCCTTTCCCCCCCTCCCACCGAGAGTCGTAAAGGATTGTGTCCCATAGACACATCCTACACGTATGACTCCCTCCCTTAGGCCACCGGATTACCCAAATTGAGCTTTGTAATCCTACTCTTCCTATGCTAATAGCCATAGGATCTGAAACTTTCATTCTAATTCAATAGAATGTCGCTTTTGGTCTTGCGCCTTCCCATTAATGTACTAACAATAGTGTGAAAAATGAAAAATATACCTTCATTAATATATTTATTTGAACCTTCTACTAACTTATGTAGGAAACATCAGAAAAAAGGAAAAGAGTGGAGATAAACACTAATACCTTAAAATGTAAAACAAATAAAAAATAACAATGAAAGATAAAAAATAAAAAAAGGAGTGAGAACTAAAATAAAACTCATCAGAGAAAAACAGAGAAAATAAAATTGAGTAAAGAGAAAAAAGAGAAAAACAGAGTCTTTTAGAGCTACATTGTGCAAATCTCTAAATCAGTGGAGTAATTATTTAAAATATTAGAATAACCTTGTCGTGCTTATACATTTAGATGTGGCTAATGTCATTTTTTTTAGATGCCTTATTAAAGCCTAATTAAACTTCAGTCCTTGAATCCTATGCTTATTCACACCGGATGTTAACGTTAAATTTACAGGCCTTCGTTGAAGGGGTGCATTATATTCTAGAAGGTTGTGGAATACCCTGGTAAATATGTAAACACTGCTGTTATGTTCCAGAATGATCTTCCTACCCAGGGGTCATGACCTACTAGTATTTTCCGGAATATTCCTTTGTGTCCCTGAGCAGTCGAGAGAGGAGCCCAGAATGTTCCAGAATGCTCATAATGTCAATGTTGGATTATTGTCTCCGCAAAGACCAGAAGACTGTAAATATAATGCCTTACAAGCCATATTAAACATCTTGTGCCCTATTGTTGTCAGCGTGCATATCATCTGTTACTTTTGTTGAGCCGTGGTAAAGTCATTCTAATAAAATTACTAAAATACAAAGAGAAAGAGAGAGATGAATAGGCTTATCTGTTCTGAGCCAGTGTTTCGTCCTGCCCGGGGGGACCGGATCCATGTTGCTTCATGTAATCTTTCATGTAATATTCGGCGGCTTTAGGCGTGCGTATTCCCTGCCTAATACCGTCTTTTCCCAAGATCGATAAAAGTGCCGGGTAGGTAAGAATTGGCCTGAGACCACTCTTAAACATTCTCTGCATCACATCCTTGTAGCGGAAACGCTGAGCTATGGCCTCCTTGCATAGATCTTCGTAGATGGATATTGAATTTTCACCATATTTCAGTTTTCCCCTTTGATTGCGCGCTCCTCTAATGATGGCGTCTCTTGTTGCCGTCTTGCGCACGGTAACAATGATAACTCTCGGACCGTTAACTCTTTGGCCTCGTGTACCGACTCTGTAACATTGGTCCACTGTCGGCGCTGTGGGAAGGATGTGTAATTTGAAAGCTACCATCTGTTCCTTCCCTACTTGTATCTGATCTTTTATCAGGATAGTCAGAGAGTTGAAGTCGGGTTGTGAAATTGCACTGCTTGTGTCAGTTGATGTTGTGGGTGCAATGATGGACCCGATGGTTTTGTTGGAGATTATCTTCTCAAGTTCCCCTGCTTTATCTTTTACGGTATTTTTACACGTCGTTACCGTTATGTTATCAACTGCTGTCTCCCTCATCGTCATCATTGGTCCCGGTATATTCTCCACTATAGTCCCCCCATCGGGGCTAGTCAACAACGGTTCCGCCGTTGCCTCGCCTGTTGTATTTCTTGATCGTGTCAAAATAGGCGCCGTTGGAGCATCTGTGCCGAATCTCTTTCCAGTCTTTTTCTTATCCTTAATATCCATGTTGAGTCTTTCTGTCCTTTGATATAGTTAGTAGAAGGTATTATCAATACATACGATGTGGTTTAATCTCTTTTGGTATTGTTCAAATAAGGTTTTTAAACAAAATTAACGTTGACGGGAGCGGAGCTGTAACCAAACGCGTGTCGCTTCACATTGCGTTCAAACCGATTGCCTGTCGCGTCTTTAGCATTGAAATTAATGACAGAAAGGAGCTGGCAACTCATAAAAAGCTGGCGGTGGACACGGCCCCTAACACCAGTGACATGCCCGGGCATGTCCTACAAAAGGGGGCGTGGCCTAGCATCGAGTTACATCCCACTGTCTTTATGTCTTCTTGGGCCTTTTGCACAATGTATCTCAACACCTGCAGAGGGATGCCAGACATCTCAGAAGAGAAGAGCACGGCCGCGTATCAGGGAATCCCACAGTGTGAAACATCGACTCTCACACACTCACAGCCCAGTGCCGGCTCCCTTGGAATCAGTTACTTGAACAGGTACCTTGAGCAAGGAGAAGGGCTTAGGAATGACTCCTTCAGAATGGAATGTAGCCAATGTTATGTTTGCAACAACCAAACACACCCACTGCTCACAACACACACGCACACACACACGCACACAGTACACACACACAGTGCACACACAGTACACACCCACACAGTACACACACACACACACACACACACACACACACACACACACACACACACACACACACAACATACACACACAGACACAGTACACACACACATACAGTACACACACACACACAGTACACACACACATACAGTCAGGGCCGCCTCAGGGGGTGTGCGAGCAGTGCGGTCGCACAGGGCCTCGCGGGAAGGGGGGCCTCGCAAATTTTTTTTTTTTTTTTTTTTTTTTTTTTTTGCGAGGCCTCCCTTCCCGCGAGGCCCTTTTTCATCACAGACCTAAAATCTAGTTTTGCTTATATGCTTATATATTTCACATTAGACACGTTTGTAGAATGTGTCTGACTTGTTCCTGCCTCTGCGGCTCTGCAACTGCAGTTTTCCGGTTTCTGCGGTTTTGCTGCTCTACAGATTTTAGGATAGTGTTTCCGGCCCGGGCTCTTCTCCCGTCCGCCGTAATACCAAATAGAAGAAGAAGAAGACACACGAGGTAGATAATTCAGCGCTATTCATAGGAGCCAGTGGATGTCTTTTCAAAAGCAGCATGGATCAGAAGAAATTACACCGTGGGCCAAGAAAGTCTCCTTCCAACTTTACCATTGGCATGATACTGCGTTATGGTGAGTCAAGCTATTATTATATTCCCGCCGTGGACCTATCTCTCTCTCTCTCTCTCTGGAGCCAAACTGGTCGACTAGCTAATAGTACTACTAGTAGCTAACGGTGTGTGCCTGGTGTCAGCACCTGGCTGTATGTAGCCGCATAGCTTGCTTCTGCGTTAGCTAATGGTTAGCACAAGCTAACAGCTAACTCAAGGCTAACTGATAGCATCAAACGAACGTTCCCAGCCGAGCGCAGCCGGCAGTTAACGTCGAAGCTAAACAGCTAACTGGCTAACAGTTAGCTCAATCAGCTGTTAGCTAATTAGCTGTTAGCTTGTGCTAACCATTAGCTAACGCAGAAGCAAGCTATGCGGCTACATACAGCCAGGTGCCTGATTGAGCTAACTGTTAGCCAGTTAGCTGTTTAGCTTCGACGTTAACTGCCGGCTGCGCTCGGCTGGGAACGTTCGTTTGATGCTATCAGTTAGCCTTGAGTTAGCTGTTAGCTTGTGCTACGACCATTGACATTAGCTGTGAGAATAGCAGGGGGTTCTGGCACTCTGACTACGACATCATCTTTGACAGAAGATGTAGTCGGGCCTGCACCATGACAAGGCTCTGGCAGCAGCTTATTTTGTCCCGACAGCGAGAGGCCTTTCGTCAACGTGGAGACCTGTGTTACGGCCTTTCGCCCTGCGTTCCTTGGTGCAGGTAAGATTAATGAAAATGTCATGACATTACCCCACTCTTCCTTCCTTCCCCTCCCGAATGTTTTGTTAATAACGATGTTTTTTTCCAGGCAAAACATATGCTACTTCACAACATTTGGAGATACGACATGTGCTGTGTGTGAATGTCTTGGTCGTTTGTGTAGCTTGGGTAGCGTTGGGCCTTTGGCCAAAGCTGTGTGTGTCACAGTACCTGGCTAGCCTATTTAGCTGATGTCGGCCATTGGCTCCTTGCTGCTTTGGTTTCTCTATAGACCCTCTTCTCTTTGGATTTAAGTGTTGATCTTTGTCCTTTTTGATCTCTCATACATGCTCTCTCTCTAACACACACACATGCTCTCTCTCTCTCTCTCTCTCTCTCTCTCTCTCTCTCTCTCTCTCTCTCTCTCTCATACATGCTCTCTCTCTAACACACATGCTCTCTCTCTCTCTCTCTCTCTCTCTTTCTAACACACACAGTCTGCCTATGGCGGCCTTTCTCGATGGCTAGGCTGTGCTCGCTGAGTCTGTATAGTCAAGGATCTTCAGTCACAGTGCTCAGGTATTCTGCCACTGTGTACTCTCTGTTTAGGGCCAAATAGCATTTCAATTTCTTTCCAATGTGTCTCTCTCTCTCTCTCTCTCTCTCTCTCTCTGTACACTGTATATTGACTGTAGAACGGGAGCTCTCTCTCGCTCTCTCTTTTGCTATATGTTGACTGTATCATGCCCCGCCTCGGGCAGCGCTATTATTTAAGAATATGTTGACTGTATGGAAAAAAAAATATATATATATATATATATAATTTTTATTTTTTAACCTTTTGGGGGGGGGGGGGGGGGGGGGGGCTCGCGTTAAATCTCGCACAGGGCCTCGCATTTCTCCCAGGCGGCCCTGCATACAGTACATACACACACACACACACACACACACATACACAGACAGAGAGACATACAGATATACATACAAACATACACATGATACATATTATACATATACATACATAATGTCTTTTCTCCAATGCCAATGATTTAGATTAGATTACATTCAAATGTATTGTCATCATACAGCACAAGTACAGTACGACGAAAATATGTTTGGCATCCAACCAGAGTGCAAATGTAACAGTAAAGTGCAACAGTAAAGGCACTTAAAGGCAATAGTAGTTATCCCAACAGTTTTACATACATACAGCACGCAGACGCGCACAAGCACACACGCGCACACACACACACACACACACACACACACACACATAATGAATAGCTTAGGAGATGCATTGCAGGGCTTCCCTGGTGGTCGGAGCCCCTAATAAACAGCCTGCCTGCCAGGGACCCACTCTGTCTAGAGCCTTCATATTACAACCTGCATGGGCACCAGTTTTAGCTGCTTCCAAGCCTCAAACTCATGGACTATATGATGCCATCTACTGTACGGCCAATCAGTGTAGAGATCCCCAATCGCTCTGCGTGCCGTGGATATATCGGGTAAAAGGGCTGACAACAGGGTGCAGGCCGGGTTGTACCGTGGCTAAGTAGTCAGGTAGCTTTGATCCTGTGCCCCGGCGGGGATGAACAATGTCCCACCCGGCCGATGCTTGAGAGCGAATCGGCTCGGAGGGTGGCAGTATGGACGGATGAATGGTATACTGCTGCAGGATGGTTTTTAGCGGCGGCCAGTGTTATGGCTCAGCTGTCTATTTTCCTATCCACATTGGCGTCGGGTAGTGGGTCCAGCCGACACTATAAACATGTTGCATGTTTGTGGTGTTATAGAGATCTTGACTCAGTCGCAAGCTATAACTGTGGGGAGGATTAGGATGCTATCAACGTTTGTTAATAGGCATGTTTGGTTGGAGCACTCTCCTCTTGGGGAAGAGGATAGGTTTTCTCTCCTCACGGCTCCTTTTGGTCGTTCTGCGGAGGCGCAGGCGGTTGTTCATCTGGGTCCCACACCGCCTCACGCTGTGCAGCCAGAGGTTGGAGCACGGCCTCGTCAACGACTGTGGCAAGGCCCTCGACAGGCGGCCATGTTTCCCCCGCCAGTGGTACCCTTGGCGAAGAGTCAACAGGGATCCGCAAGGCCGACAGCCTTGGCGGCCGAGGGATCGGCCATTTTGGGTGTATTCGGCTTGGATCAAACAAGCCGTCGTCATTCTGCCGCGAGCAGCCCGCTCCCCGGTCAATCCTCTCTCCGTTACCCACGGAAGCGGGGCTCTGATCGTTTTCATTTGGCTGCGGGCCGCGAACCTTCTTTGAAGCGCATGCAGCCCCACTTTTCACTTCTCATGGGGACAGGGGCTGACACCCAGTTGATGGCTGAGCCTG
The DNA here is from genome assembly GCF_963971535.1 of Notolepis coatsorum. Classification (NCBI taxonomy): domain Eukaryota; kingdom Metazoa; phylum Chordata; class Actinopteri; order Aulopiformes; family Paralepididae; genus Notolepis; species Notolepis coatsorum. The sequence goes on along the minus strand of NW_028172935.1, from coordinate 5,701 downwards.
GGTCTGTCCGTGAGAATGTTGTGCTGTCACGTGGCTCCTGCACCACACATTGTGTGATGGGTGAGCCTGGTGTTACGGCTGCCACTATTTACAGTGGTCAGCAGGGGGACTCGAGGCCTCTTCGGTTGAATGCTCAGCAAGGGTTACCCCGGCCTCGCCTTCGCCAGGCGGGGTGTCACGCTGATGCCTCCCACTCCCGTGAGAGCGGCAGTGGTCTGCAAAGAAGAGGCGAGCGTGATTTGGGTGATAGCAATACCACTGCAGGGCTATGGCGTGTAGGAGCCCATGGGGTCCTCACGCCTTGCATGTCTAGCTTGCGCTAGAGGGGTGTCTAGCATGCGCTAGAGGGGTGTTCAGGGGGGGGGGGGGGGGGGGGGTGTGTCAACCAGTTTGATGGCAGCTTCTCCCGTATCAAACCGGCCCTTTCTGTCGGGGTCCCCCCTTGGGTGCGTCGCACAGCGGGAGGGACCGGGCCAACTATCTACTGTTCCTTGCGGCCCAGTGTCAGTTGACGGCGGGTGCGATGTGGGATTATTTTCACATATGGCGACAAGAATGCCGTTTGGGGGGGTGGATAGAGAGAACGTTGAGGGAGGGGCTTGTTTTGCAGTTCGCACGACCCCACCCTCCGTTCTCAGGTTTGTGCCGATCCTATTGTCAGGGTCAGCAGCAGTGACAGCCCTGGCCGACAAGATCCAATCTCTGTTGGCGAAGCAGGCCGTAGTCGTGGTCCCGAGAGAGGACGCAATGTCAGGCGTCTACTCCCGTTATTTTCTGGTGCCTAAAAAAACGGGAGGGGTCAGACCTATACTGGATCTGTCCGCGTTCAATCGTCTCACCGTCAAACTCCTGTGCTTGCTGTCAGAAGGGGAGACTGGTTCACCTCCATAGACCTGAAGGATGCGTATTTTCACATCCCGATTTACCCTCCTCACAGGAAGTTCCTGCGGTTCCTGTTTCAGGGCGTAGCGTACGAGTACCAGAGGTTGCCGTTCGGCTATTCTCTGGCTCCCTGCACATTCACCAAGTGCGTAGCGACTGCGCTGGAGCCTCTACGTCGTCGGGGGATACGGGTTCTATTCTATCTCGACGACATTCTACTCCTCAGCCGATCGGAGGAGGTTGCCAGGTCTCATACCAGGCTGGTGGTGGAATTCCTCACCAGGCTGGGTTTTGCTGTGAACTGGAAGAAGAGTACGCCTCTTCCCAGTCAACAGGTGGAGTACTTTGAGGTCAAGGCCCATGATTGTAACCCTCTCGGCGCAACGGAGGGTGTCTATCCTACACTCGCTCGGGGGTTTCCGTCTGAGAGGGACGGTCACGGCGCTGCAAGTGATGCGCCTGCTCGGTATGATGGCATCTGCTCACACGGTGGTTCCTCTTGGCCTCCTCTTCATGAGGAGGATACAGAGGTGGTTTTTCAGTATGGGAATAGATCCGGTGAGGGACAAATGGAAACGGTTGACGGTTCCTTTGTCGATATGGGGAGATCTCGCCCATTGGAGGAGGCTGGGTATCCTCACCATTGGGGTCCCCATGGGCAGCAGGCGCTCACACGTCACGGTCTTTACCGACGCTTCTCTCACGGGTTGGGGAGGGACGTGTCGGACCAACGCAGTGGGGGGGCAGCTGGACGAAGGTCCATGCTGGCCCGTCTACCCTGCACATCAATGTGTTGGAATTGAAGGCGGTCCTCCTGAAAAATCAACATGCACTCTCTCAAAAATATTGTTGTGCTGGGAATTGCTCCCCTTAATTGTCATCAGATGAAAAAATGTACAATTCCCGCACTCACTTTTTCTCTGCTTTTATTGTCGTCAACGTTTCGGCTATTCAGCCTTCATCAGGACAGTGGTCCTCCTGATCCTCAAACGGTTTGACCACCTGGTGGTAGGCGAGCACGTTCTGGTCAGAACGGACAGTATGACGGCAGAGGTGTATATCAACAGGCAGGGTGGGACTCGTTCCATCCGCCTGCACCGGGCGGCGGTCGAACTCTGGCTATGGGCGTCTCGCAAGCTGCGCAGTCTGAGGGCGCTCCACATCCCTGGTGCGAAGAATGTGGGCGCAGATGTGATGTCTCGGGGCCGTCCTCGTCACGACGAGTGGGAGCTGCGCCACGATATAGTCAGACAGATCTGGGATCGCTTCGGGGAGGCTTCGGTAGATCTGTTTGCGAGCTGATGCTCTCACAAGTGCCCCTTGTGGTTCTCGGTCAGTCGGGCAGATCATCCCCCCTCGGGGTGGATGCCTTCTCGATGTTTCCATGGCCGCCCGGCCTTCTTTACGCCTTTCCTCCTATACAGCTGTTGAGTCAGCTGTTGGAGCGGATACGGAGGGAGCGCAGGACGGTGATCCTGGTCGCGCCGGACCGGGGCACGGCAGTGTGGTTCCCGGTCTTGATCCAGCTACTGGTCGCTCCACCATGGGTTATTCCTTGGTCGGCGACGGCCCTCTCTCAAGTACACGGGTCGCTGTTTCAATACCCGGTGTTTGGCCAACGTCTGCTGGTGTGGCTGGTGAGAGGGTAAGTCTGGAGAGGATGGACCCTTCTGTGGTTGATACCATCCGGAATGCGCATGCTCCCTCCACTGTCGCGCTTTACGCGGGCAGATGGCGTATGTTCCAAGAGTGGTGTAGGGCGGGGGGCCGGGACCCGGTCTCCTGCCGCCTGGATGCTGTCCTTGGTTACCTCTCCTTGATAGACTGTCGGCTTCGACGGTGAGGGTATATGCAGCTGCAGTTAACCCTTTTCACGACCACACTACATGCGGTTAACCCTTTTCAAGACCACACTACATAAGGTTAACCCTTTCACTACCACACTACATAAGGTTAACCATTTCACTACCACACTACAGAAGGTTAACCCTTTCACTACCACACTACATAAGGTTAACCTTTCACTACCACACTACATAAGGTGAACCCTTTCACTACCACACTACAGAAGGTTAACCATTTCACTACCACACTACGGCAGGTGAACCCTTTCACTACCACACTACATAATGTTAACCATTTCACTATGTAATGTTAACCTGTTCACTACCACACTACCAAATGGTTAACCCTTTCACTGGCAGAAATACAGAAGGTTAACCCTTTCACTGTCACACGACAAAGTGTCAACCTTTTTAGTGCCACACTACATGCGGTTAACCCTTTTCACGACCACACTACATGCGGTTAACCCTTTTCACGACCACACTACATGCGGTTAACCCTTTTCACGACCACACTACATAAGGTTAACCCTTGCACTACCACACTACATAAGGTTAACCCTTTCACTACCACACTACAGAAGGTTAACCATTTCACTACCACACTACATTTCACTACCACACTACATAAGGTGATCCCTTTCACTACCACACTACATAAGGTTTACCTTTCACTACCACACTACATACGGTTAACCATATAACTACCACACTACAGCAGGTTGACCCGTTTACTACCACACTACAGCAGGTTAAGCCTTTCACTACCACACTACATATGGTTAACCCTTTAACTACCACACTGCATGAGGTTGACCCTTTCACTGCCACACTACATAATGTTAACCCTTTCACTACCACACTACAGAAGGTTAACCCTTCCACTACCACACTACATAAGGTTAACCCTTTCGCTGCCACACTATAGAAGGTTAACACTTTCACTACCACGCTACAGAAGGTTGTTGTACCTGTATGTGTCGTCACTCTAGCTCAATACCACTTCGGCTCACGTCGATACCCGACGTCAAATCGATTCAACACCCTCCGATTACAGGCAGGTTATTATTTAAGCAGGAAATATTTCACTTTGGCAGTATTTAAAGTTCACATAATTTCCTGCACACTCTACTTGCCGCGACATAGAGGATAATTCTGCATGCTAAAATTGACAATTTCACATATTGTGTTACACAGGTAATTGTGGGATTATACATATCCCTTATCAAGCGAAGAGGCCTGAGGTGCAGTCCTGTTCACCCTCGAGATGACGTCTGTCACATTCATTCATGGCATTACTGTTTGTGTGTCTAAAGACAACAGTAGGTATAACGCCACAGCATTGGGGGAAAAACAGTGTTTTCAGGACAAGTCACTTGTGTTCCGTCGAGGATATGTTTTCAGTCTGTCCACACAGTGCATTCATAATCTCCACCCCCTCCACGCCCTGATCAAGTAAACTAGTCATTGTAAAATGTATTTCCCCGCCGAGCGGTACCCGCGCTCTACGAAAATAACAATCCCTCCTAAGCGGATACATCTAATACAACGTGTCGAGGCGGACACAGATTGACTTGTTTGTGGCCGTTGCTCAAGCAGGCGAGAAAGAGAGAGAGAGAGAGAGAGAGAGAGAGAGAGAGAGAGAGAGAGAGAGAGAGAGAGAGAGAGAGAGAGAGAGAGAGAGAGATAGAGAGAGAGAGAGATAGAGTGATAGAGAAATAAAGAGAGAGCTAGAGAGAGAGAGAGATAGGAGAGAGCGAGAGAGAAGATAGAGAGAGAGAGAGAGAGAGAGAGAGAGAGAGAGAGAGAGAGAGAGAGATAGAGAGAGAGAGAGAGAGAGAGAGAGAGAGAGAGAGAGAGAGCACGTGAGAGAGAGAGAGCACGAGAGAGAGAGAGAGAGAGAGAGAGAGAGAGATAGGGAGAAAATGATATAGATAGGGGGGGATATAGAGATGAAGAGATAACTAGGGAGAGGGATAAAGAAAGAGAGAGGGAGGGGAAAGGGGAATATACAGTATATATATATATATATATATATATATATATATATATATATATATATATATATATATATTATGAAGAGAGAGACAGAGAAAGAGATACATAGAAATGAGATGAGAGAGAGAGAGAGAGAGAGAGACAGAGAGATGAGAGAGAGAGAGAGAGAGAGAGCGAGAGAGAGAGAGAGAGAGAGAGGAGAGAGATAGAGAGAGGGATGAGAGAGAGAGAGAGAGAGAGAGAGAGAGAGAGAGAGAGAGAGAGAGAGAGAGAGAGAGACAAGGTGATATCACACAACACCCCCAGGGCACAGAGCGCCTCCTCCGATCTTTTGGCCCCAAAAAAGACACCTTGTGCTTCTCTGCACCTCTCTCTCTCTCTCACGTGTCACGGAGTGATGGATGTCAAAGCGCTCCCACAGTCTCTCTTTCACAGGCAATTAAGATTTTGTGGAAACCGGAGAGGCCTCAACGGGAGCCGGGTCCGACCGTGGTAGACAGAAAGACAACAGTGGCTCACAGAGGAGCTACCTCTCAGAGAAGGGGGAAAAATACAGGAGATTGATAGCGACGGTTACGTTTCACTCGGGTCAGGATTTGGGAAGTGGTGGTTATTTTACTGGTGTGTGTGAAGCCAGCAGCTGTATCCAAATCCGACACACAATCGCTGATAATACCTAAAAAAAACAGTGTGACATAGGAGAAAGAGGAGGCTGTGTAACCGTGATGTGCTCTGGGCTAGACCTAGAGAGAGTGAGAGGAGAGTTGAGGCCCTCCTGAAACCCTCCAGACACACAGTCGACTGAGCCCCTCGTGTTTCTAACACCCCATTTACCCAGAGTGGCTTCCCCTCCTACTCTCTATCTCACTCTCTCTATCATCTCCCCTAATCTCTCTCTCATCATCTCCCCCTACTCTTTTCTCTCACTCTCTATCTCACTCTCTCTCATCATCTCCCATATTATCTCTCTCTCTTTT
>NW_028172936.1:0-32500 GCF_963971535.1 Notolepis coatsorum | reverse complement strand
ACCTCTCTCTTTCAAACACACACACACACACACACACACACACACACACACACACACACACACACACACACACACGCACACACACAGAAGAGAGAATGTCTGACCCCCCCCCCCCTCCTCACTCTGCCCGTCTGTTGTTCTCTCTATGAGAGAGAGAGAGAAGAGAGAGAGAGAGAGAGAGAGAGAGAGAGAGAGAGAGAGAGAGAGAGAGAGAGAGAGAGAGAGAGAGAGAGAGAGAGAGAGAGAGAGAGAGCTGCAGGTGGGAGTTCTGGGTGTGGGACAGTAAGTCATCAAGTCTTTGGTTGAGTAGTTTTCCAGTTTCTTCTCCCTCCCTCCTTTTCTCCCTCCCTATATCTCTCCCTCCCTCATGTACACGCACACCCACACACATACATGCACACACACCCATGCACAGACACACACACCCACGCACAGACACAAACACACAACAGGAGCATATTAGATATGGTTATCCTTCCTGGGGGCCGGCAGGGTTTTAGATCAGTGAACCCAGGTTCAGACAACGGCGCTCTGGGCAGAACGTGAGCGAAATACCCACGATGGCCTTGATGGAGGGAGAGCATAGAACTTGAAGGGATAGAGCAGACATCTCCCCTTTCAAATACACATTCTTGAATGGTCATTTGGCTGGTACATGTGGTACAAGTTATATTGTATAGAGTAAAGTTATATTGTACAGTATATGATTATTAACACTTTCTTCGCCAGGCTTATGTACATCATTATACCATTCTCTGCCAGCTCTATTTGTCTATGGAGAAGTTCCCTTTCTTTGCAGGGCTATAACTTTTTAAATTGTATTGCTAAATTGACATTACTATGGCCCATTCAACGTCAATTATCTATCGTTCAGGATGTGGGAACGTTATACTTTTTCATTCACATATTCATACTAAAATACGGTCTAAAGTATAAATATATTTTTATCGTTTTCTGCAGCATTCTGCAGAACGTGATTTATAGACCTAAATGCATTATATTGATGATCAGATACAGTTTGATAGCGATCGGCGCGAGATAAAAAATTTCAAATGGACATGCTTCTAGAAGTTACTACTTATCATCTGATGTTGACCGGATGGGGGGGGGGGGGGGGGGGTCGTTTATAATTCCGTGGCCAACGTTAGATGATTCATCTAGTGTGGGTGATATGATCATTAGAGCAGTTTGTATCGAACACGGTAAAAAAAAACACTGAAACTCACCGCAGCTTCCTCATAGCGTTGGGGCGATGAGCGTGGAGCAAAAATATTCCTATTATGGGATGTTGAAATATGCGATCCATCTCCAGGTTGTATAATAGTATATACGTCCAAATCATGTTGTTTATCGAGTTATTGGTAACGGATCACTATCCATTGTGTCGCACTCGAGTCCCGGGACCTATAGCGAGTGATCGGACCGAATTTGGATGAGCACCAGTTTCCGTTTCCGGTTTGGGCGATCCGCCGATCGGCCACCAGATGGCGCTCTTGAACCGTTGGAGAGTTGAGAGGGGATCAACAGTAGATCTCAAGTCTCCGGGGGAGAAATATGATTGCGATTACAGATTTTTGAAATATTAATCTCAATGACGTGTTACGGCGTCATTGGCAGAATTAGCATGGCGGGGAATGACGAGTTTAGGCATCCTTGGCGGTCAAAGTATTAAAGTATATTTGTTGTATTGCCTGTATTGCACACTACTACGGTTGAGGAGCCATGGAAAACAAGCATCTCACGTTTTCGGAATGTATGTACATTTTAAAAAGCTGTGACAATAAAGGAATCTGAATCTGAATCTGAATCTGAAAATGGCTGGGTACGGTCTAATGACCCAGCCCATACAGATGGCCGTGGCCTATGTACTAGGGAAGTGCATGACTGACCAAAATCTTTTTCGAATAGTATACTGTTTTTAAGAATGAATATTCAAAATACATGAAATTGTTATTTTCTGTTTCAGTTTAAATCCAGTTAAAATGTTCAGTTTCAGTTCAATTCAGTTATTCTTTTTAATAGAATGGATCACTAAAATCAAAGGGTATTGCACATAAATAGGCACTTCAGATAATCCTTCAGAACGTTGATCGGCTCAGCTGACCGACAATAAATAAAAAATGACACCATTAACCATCGTAGCCTATAATGACAGCATTGCATTGGCCTATCAACCGGTTTGAATAAACAAACAGAAACAGTAGCATGTGCATAGATCAATTAGTATTAGGCTATGAAAATTAGGCTGCCTCTAAATATAGAAATGTATTAAATAAGAATGGTTTGCTTAAAAAAAATCGAATGTGGAGACTGGCACGACTATTCTAAAATTCTAAAATTCTAACTAATCCCTATCGATGTTGTTATAAGTATACAATTTCTTTTATTATTATTATGATTTTTTTTTTAAAACAGATGTATGTTTATTTTGCAGCAATTCTTTGTTGTTGCCGCCATCTTTAGTGTTACATCCCCTCACACTCCAGTTCTCAGGCTGCAGCTGGTTTGAAAGCGAAAGTAAACCGGCTTCTCTGCGGGCTGTGGCACCAGGGGAGTTGAACAGTTCTGGCTCTGCTAGTTTCTTTTCTATCTTTTGGCGCTTTTTTGGTGGACAAACCACCGCACATGTGCACCGTGACTCGTGACTGGAGACTAGCTCTGCTAGCACACATAGCCTACTGTGTACAGACGGTTTCGAACTGTATTTTAAATTAGAAAGCAAACAAAATAAATGGACAAGAGAAAAATAAATCTCAATTTGGTCAATATTGTCATTTGGACAAGCAAAGCCATTACTTTAAGTTGCAGGCAAGGTCTGTCCACTGTCCACTTAAAACTGCCCTGTTGCAGGTAAAAGAAAATAATAATAATCGATATTTAATTTTTTAGATATTTTTTTCTTTTCGATATCGATTATTAAAATATATCGCGATAATTATCGTTATCGTTATATCGCCCAGCCCTAGATGCGACCCTCTCTGCATACGGTCCAATGACTCAGCCCATACAGATGGCCTAGGCACGGTCTAAACCATAGGTATCAAACTCACTGCCCGCGGGCCAAATGTGGCCCACCACGTCATTTGATGTGGCCCCCCAAGAGCTCAGGTAAAAATTTTATTTTTTTGTTTACATTAATATTGGGTTAAAAATAGCAGTGTTAAAATAATTGTGGGTTAATGCGTTAATAAAGCTTTAACTTTGACAGCCTTAGTTATTACACATTCTTACACATACATGTATGTTGAACATCTGAGGTATTGATGAAGTAACAAAGGAAAAAAGCCAAAAGCACTTACTCCTCAGACATTCTTTGACAATTTTACAGCCCAAAATACAAAAAAGATCCAGGCAGAATAGGTAACAAAGGGTTGAAGAAATATTGTCTGAACTGTCAGATGCAAACTGGCTGTGTGACATAACCGAGCATCTCGCTCAATTGAATAAGAAGCTGTAGGGACGCAAACAAGTCCCACCCAAAACTTGACCAATATAGTTGTGAACTGAGACAACCCTTATTTTGTTATTTTTGAGTACAGTTACAGTTGTGTGTTCATGCAGACACATAATAGCAATTTCATTACGAATTGAAAATGGGGGACCCTGATGTAAACAAGTCGAAAGTCTTTCTCTGGTCTGCATCCCCTTAACAATTGTGTGTATTGAGCTGTACTGTACTGTACCCATTCTGCAATCTGTTAATTAAAGTTAATTAAACTATCTTCCATTAGTTGGATGTATGGCCTCTGCAAGGTTGTGTGCAGCCATTTGTTTTTGTAACATCTGCTACATCTGTCCCACGTGTTCTTTGCAGCTCACAGTTGTTAGTTCTGCCCCTCTTGACTGTGACAAAAAGGTTTTGAACAAACTTAATGTCATAGCTTGCATTTGATGATATTCTTCTTTGTTATTTACTTGAATGGTTTGATCATTGATTGATGGAGTAATATGGGGTTCTGATAAACTAAAATTATTTGTTAAAATAACATAAGCTAACATATATTTTTACATCTATGCAAATGCATATGCAATATGTATAACTTGAATAAGTAATAAATACAGAAACATGTTTATCAATATGTAAATGAGTAGCTACATTTATTTTACATTACATTAACATTTATACGGTCTTTGGCCCTTTGAGGGCAACCATAATGCTGATGTGGCCCTCTGTAAAAATGAGTTTGACACCCCTGGTCTAAACAGTAAACAAGTGCCCTGAGGATTGATCCTAATGATGATGCTACAGTTGTCACAGACGTATAACTCCAGGCCAGCAGGGATGTGCACAGGTACGGGCTATTGTTGCCTGGGCAACAGCCTGTTTACTCTGATTGGCTGAGTTGCCCCTCTGGAGACCAATTTTTTTCTCTTTTACATAAACAATTAACAAGCAGCTCTGATCCTCTGTCTCTATGCCACCCGCGAAACACATCCCTCTCGCTCCCTTGACCACCCACCTGACCCCCCGGCATGTTACCACCCACAAAGCTTTGTACTGAGAAAGATGAACTATGGTCAATAATCTGTATTATTATTACAGTTTTAACGTCAATGCTGATGTGTAAATGGTTGTTTACATCTGGCCAGTTCTGTTCATCAGACACATTGAAACCGTGTAGACACATGTCTGCGTTCTCTCTCTCTCTCTCTCTCTCTCTCTCTCTCTCTCTCTCTCTCTCTCTCTCTCTCTCTCTCTCTCTCTCTCTCTCTCTCTCTCTCTCTCTCTCTCTCTATCTATCTCTCTCTCTATATCTCTCCTCTCTCTCTCTCTCTCTCTCTCTCTCTCCTCTCTCTCTCTCTCTCTCTCTCGTCTCTCATCTCTCTCTCTCTCTCTCTCTCTCTCTCTCTGGAATGATATCAAGTGACATGTTTGCACAGCTGTTTACTTTGCTTCAAAGATCTACCAACCCTCTGTCTACCCCCCCCCCCCCCCCCCCCCCCCACACACCAAACCCCCCTCCCTGTCCAACCACCTGTCTCGTAAACCTCAGAAGTTATCTACCACCTTCTTCTATCAGCACTGTGTTGGTTTAGCAGTGTCTTCACAATGTCCAACTGTTCTCTGTGTCTTAAGCACTGCGCCCCTCCCGGGACCCAATTCACCAGGTACTGGTTGGACCCAGAACAGTGGCTCTAAACCTGGCTCGCTGCCCTGCTCAAGAGGGACAATGTAAGACAACCGCCATGCGGGAACTGCCACTTTTCTGTAGCACGGCTTTCCCGCTTTGATTATCGACGGCAGATGCTGCGTGGCACCTGTTCCACACCGGTGGAAAAGGACGGTTGTTTTCAGGGAGGTCAATAATCATCGTCTGACTGGCAAACTGTGAAAAGCCACTTTCAGTAGACTCACATGAGGACAAGCTGTTCGTACATCTTTTATTTGTCTTCCTTTGCTGTTTCACTTTGCTTCAACATCTGGTAAATTTAAATGAGACCTTGATAAAATAATTAGGTGCCATTTTTCACAGCAGCTCTGTTGAGAGTGAAAAAAGTCACTGATGATTATCGGTCAAATCAAAACTCTTGCATAGATGAGACTTCCAGTGATGACGATGTAGGAGAAAGTCAGGCAAAAGAGGTCTCCCGGTTCAGAATGTGATATATATCAGAATATCACAGTACTATGTTGTGTTTACAATAATTCGAAAGTCACGCACGAACACACGGGTCACAACAACACAGTCTAGTAGTGAGATGAGGAGGGATCACAGTCATATCAGGAGCCTTCTAAAAGAGTAGCGTCTGGAACGCGGACATTGCAACATAGCAAGGCTAGTGTGCCTATTTTGCGACCCAAAACAAGTCCCTGCTGTTTTATTCCGCAACGGGTCAAATGCATTTAACATGCTTTGCAATCCTCGCCATTCCTTTATGACCACATCGTGTTAAAGGCCGAAATTAACGTTACGTTAGCGTAAGCTAACAACAAGCTAAAACCCTGTTCAGAGCCATAGAGAGAACAGCAGACAGGCAGAGTGAGGGGGGGGGGGGGGGCAGGCATTCTCCCTTCTGTGTGTGTGTGTGTGTGTGTGTGTGTGTGTGTGTGTGTGTGTGTGTGTGTGTGTGCGTGTGCGTGTGTGTGCGTGTGCGTTTAAAAAGCCAGACGAGTATATTATATTGATAGTAAATGTACTGAGGGTGGACAGATAATGTTGATATTTAAACATAAAAAATACAATACATAATAAATGTAAAAGCTCAATATATCAAAATGTGGCACTTTACAGTGAACAGGAGGTCTATTTGCATTAAAAACAATAGATTGTTTTTCCTTTAAAAGTCTGGAAGAGGTAAATAAATAGTTTTCAAATTATATTTTCGTTACCTTTTTTGAGTTGATCTAAATGTTACTGATTGTGTTAAATGGGATTATGAAGTTATGATATCGTCTCATATCGATTGCAGGCACCTGCATCGTATCGCAGTGATGGGCAAGCTACTTGGAAAATGTAGCAAGCTACACTACAAGTTACTCTCGATTAAATATAGCTCAACTACAATGGAAGCTATCCCCAGAGAAATGTAGCAAGCTACACTACAAGAACATGACAAAAATAGCTAGCTACATCGGCACTACTTTTTTTTTTTTTTTTTTTTTTTACTTCGTGACCAAGTTTCCACCAAACAAATAGGCAGGAAAAAAATTCTCAGTTTGATTGTTTATTATAAAACTGAAACAAGCCCTCGGTCTGGCTTTTTGTGTCATCCTTTTAACATGAACTTGTATTACACACTTCTTCAGTATTATGCTACCATGTATATACTACTACCAACTATGCTAATATGTCTATACTACTACAGTATGTACTCAGAGTATAACACTCAAGCTTGACACTGACAAACAATACTACTTATCCTTGGCTGCTAGATATGTACCACTCCTACTGACTTGTTGTACACAATTTGTAAGTTGCTTTCAATGAAAGTGTCAGCTAAATGACCAAATGTATTTAAATATGTAACTCACAAAACATTCCATGGCCCCAAACTCATGTGGGGACCGCCCCTGGGGGTCCTGTCCCACAGGTTGAGAACCACTGCTTTTCCCTCTTTTTTCTTTTCTCCACCCCAATAATATTGTTCATTTTCTGCCTACAGTGAAACATCATGATAGCAGCTATCTTAGTTAAAGCTGTTGACAAAGTGTACTGACTTGTGTGCTGTTTGGGAACAGTTGATTTTCATCAGCTCACCTGAATGTGTCTTCAAGTTGAGAGCAGCATAGTTTTAGCCGTTTTTTCAGTCAAACTCATAAATGTGTCCCAGATAGGGCCATGGAGAGTCATTGTTGTTATTGACATCATCATCTTCATCAATGCCATCGAACCCCTCTGCCATTTCGCGCAGAGTCGTTCTTGTTCATGTAATCCGTTAAATTGCATTCATTCAATACGTCTGTTTTGATTTTCACTTCCTGCTTTGCGGCTGGAGTCCCGCCCTATCCTGCCTCTGATTGGCCTACCCATAACGTTTTGGCCTACCATACCCAATCGTGAAGTCGTCACTCATATCTAAACCAACCAACCAATCATAGTGGGTTTTTTACGGGGATTTTTTTTTCTCCTCGCAGATATTCTAGTCTAAACTGTTTCTCTCGAAAGTAGCGTGTAACGTTTCTCGTCGCTACGTTACTACTTCGTTCTATAAATAACTCCGCTACAGAGACTGCTACCCTGGTTAAAAAGTAGCAAGCTACCAGCACGCTACTGAGAATTGTAGTTAAGCTATGTAGCGTCGCTACTTGTAGCAAGCTACTGCCCATCGTATCGTGGCAGATATCTGCAAATGCCGTATCGCAAATGCCATACATCCAACACCAAATCCCATAATTCCTTACACGTAACATGTCTGGCTGTGTGACGTGAACTTGTCAGCATGAAAATGACAGCCAAACATGGCACTGCAACTAAATAACACAAATACAATAGGCACATTTGTGACTGTTACAAATATAACACGTTTTATACTTGTGCTACAAGATTTTGGCCTGTGCTACAAAACTATCAACCTCTGTAGCACCAGTGCTATGTGCAAAAAAAGTTAACGTACAGCCCTGACTACTCTTAATAACCGCAGCAATAAATAAAAAAATTTTAGGAGCAAATTTTTTGCATGATTAAAAACGATGGTTCAAACGTCCGTTCGAAAAACCCTGGCGAATGTTCGAATCCCAAAAACAGGCTTGGGGAAACAGCTCTAACCTCATGTAGACCGTGTAATCCTTCACCGACACTTCAAGTGTTTGCCATCCTCACTAGTGTGTTGTAAGGCTGTCCCCGAAGCCTGTTTTTGGGATTCGAACTTCATCAGGGTTTTTCGAACGGACGTTTGAACCTTCATTTTTAATAAAAAGAAGTTACGTTTCTTTTTGATTTTTTTTATAAATATCCTCAAACTAAATCCTCAATTTGAATAAAGTGATTAATCTGATTAAATGAGTCTTTAAAAAAAATTAAATCAACCTTCTTTAATGAATATAACTCATCAGTTTATTTTAATACTATAATATTAGTGTAGCCTAATCTTTATCTGCAACTGTGAAGAAAAACCCCATTGGTTTAAACAGAATGAATCTAGACACATACAAAAATATATATAAAAAAATAAAATAAAATACATTTTAATTAAAAATAAAAAAATCGTATGTTGACGTAACGAACGAAGGTTCGAACGTTTGGGCTCAGCCCTAGTGGGTCGAAGGCACTTGAGAGGGCGATAATGAGGGCCTGCCGTGTGTTGGCAGGAGACATTTACTTTGTACGTGTGAGGGAATGGTGGTACTAATTGACACTATCGATGGGTTAGCGGATGACTAAGTCTCCAAGGCGTCAAGTTCTCCTGTTAAGTGTCCTAGCCATCTGTTCAGAGGTGAGGCTGCGTGTGCTGCCATCATTACATGCCTTCACCCCCTCCCGCCTTGACTACTGTAATGGAGTCCTGTCTGGTGTATACAGGGCCGCCTCAGGGGGTGTGCGAGCAGTGCGGTCGCACAGGGCCTCGCGGGAAGGGGGGCCTCGCAAAAAAAGATTTTTTTTTTTTGCGATGCCCCCCTTCCCGCGAGGCCCTTTTACATCACATACCTAAAATCTAGTTTTGCTTATATGGGGCATTGCCGGGTCTGTGCAGCGATAACACTGTATATTGACTGTAGAACGGGAGCTCTCTCTCGCTCTCTCTCTCTCTCTTGCTATATGTTGACTGTATCATGCCCAGCCTCGGGCAGCGCTATTATTTAAGAATATGTTGACTGTATGAAAAAAATATATATATAATTTTTTATTTATTTTTTAAATTCGCACAGGGCCTCGCATTTCTCCCAGGCGGCCCTGGGTGTATACCCAGCAATGCCATGGACAGGCTCCAGTATGTGCAAAACTTACACCAAGCTCTGGCAGCACATCACCCCCCACCCTCATCCACCCCCGCTGGCTCCCGGTCGAGTGCCGTATCTCATACAAGATCCTCGTCCTTACTAGGCCTGTCCCCGACTAAGGATTTGTATAGTCGACTTTGATTGGCCAGAATGTGTCGATAAACGACTGGTCATTTTTTTTTTCATTCCATTTGGGGGGTGCTTAATGTCTGAAGGAGTCGACTGAAGGCTTCTTGTCGTCTGCGAAAGCATGCAATTGGTCCACTGATGGATACACATTGATATTTGTCTAGTCTAGTGTGTTCATTAGACGGGTGAAATCCTCTTTCAGTGCCTCTGTGCCCGTTCGTTTTCTTAGGCAGTTAGCCTCTCTTCATCCTTGACCACCAATACCTATCTGACCTCCACCTCTCCCGGAGGCTGCGATCCTCAGACACGGATCTGCTCTCCACCCCCCACACCTGCCTACAAGGTTTGGGGACAGAGCCTTTTAGCGTGGCGGCCCCCACCCGTCTGGAAAACAGCCTTGAAAACCCATCTGTTCACAAATCTAGTTATCTCCCTGTCCTTCATCATTCCCGACTGTTTTATTTGTATTTTTGTTGCTTTGTAGAGAACCTTGGGTTTCATGAAAGGTGCTATATAAATCCAAGCTATTCTTCTTCTTCTTCTTCTTCTTCTTCTTCTTCTTCTTCTTCTTCTTCTTCTTCTTCTTCTTCTTCTTCTTCTTCTTCTTCTTCTTCTTCTTCTTCTTCTTCTTCTTCTTCTTCTTCTTCTTCTTCTTCTTCTTCTTCTTCTTCTTCTTCTTCTTCTTCTTCTTCTTATTATTATCATCAGTTCAACTTATCAAAGAAAACTCACCATTGCCAACAGTAAGATCAGGGATGATTTTTGTTCAGCAAACTATTACTGTAGTACATACTGTACTAAGGCTGTAGGAATTAATGGATTTACTGTCACATGCATAACACTAAGCAAATAGGAACATGAATAACCATTATGTTAATTATAATATATAATAATTATGCAGCTTTCAAAGTGTTCATAGAAGCAATTAAGGCATGTTACTTAGCAAATTACTACTGCACATGCACAAGGCTAATGACTAATAATTGCTTTAATAAGCATACTCTATATATGCACGGACAAAAACGTGTCTATGAAAGTGAAATGGCTGCCTCCATAATGACTTTGATGATTTGCTTATATACAGTAGGCTTGCCACGGTAGTCTGTGATACCAGTGTTAATCTGTGTTCAGGCATCAGGCAGAAATAAAACCCATTTAGTTATTTTTTGCATATCAGTGCCCACATTAAAACAAATTAAACGCTAATTAAAAACATACTAAGCGTGTTATCAAGTGTGTAAATCAACATTAGAAACTGAACGTGTCTGCAGATATCATTAGGTTTCACTTTCACTTACAGAGTGGTTTTAACTTTGCATGAAGGAGAGGAATAAGCTCTAGAGACGACACGTTACACAACCATAGTGGAGGATCTGGAAATATTTCAGATTACACCCCACAGCAGCGAATATTTCCACGACAACAGGAGCTCAGAGGACCAGTCCAGACCAGCAACAGTGTGTTTGACTGGAGAGGAGCTCAGATGACCAGTCCAGACCAGCAACAGTGTGTTTGACTGGAGAGGAGCTCAGAGGACCAGTCCAGACCAGCAACAGTATGTTTGACTGGAGAGGAGCTCAGAGGACCAGTCCAGACCAGCAACAGTATGTTTGACTGGAGAGGAGCTCAGAGGACCAGTCCAGACCAGCAGCAGTGTGTTTGACTGGAGAGGAGCTCAGAGGACCAGTCCAGACCAGCAACAGTGTGTTTTACTGGAGAGGAGCTTAGAGGACCAGTCCAGACCAGCAACGGTGTGTTTGACTGGAGAGGAGCTCAGAGGACCAGTCCAGACCAGCAACAGTATGTTTGACTGGAGAGGAGCTCAGAGGACCAGTCCAGACCAGCAACGGTGTGTTTGACTGGAGAGGAGCTCAGAGGACCAGTCCAGACCAGCAACGGTATGTTTGACTGGAGAGGAGCTCAGAGGACCAGTCCAGACCAGCAACAGTGTGTTTGACTGGAGAGGAGCTCAGAGGACCAGTCCAGACCAGCAACGGTATGTTTGACTGGAGAGGAGCTCAGAGGACCAGTCCAGACCAGCAACAGTATGGTTGACTGGAGAGGAGCTCAGATGACCAGTCCAGACCAGCTACAGTATGTTTGACTGGAGAAGAGCTCAGAGGACCAGTCCAGACCAGCAACAGTATGTTTGCACAGTATGTGATCAATGCATCTGTCAATGAACAGACCAAAAAGTGACGGAATATATTACTGTCCATTGGTTTATTTCTAAATTAGAACATAACGTCAACTGTCCCAACAAATGGATACTCCTCATTGAAAATGAATTAGAAACAGACATAGACGGACGGACACAGTGGATCAATGTAGCCGCATAACATTAACAATCAAAGTAAGCGCTTTACAGATATTGAGCGCCCTCTTGTAAAATGTCCGGTGTCACCAGTCATATTCCACATCACCACGGCAACCCTAATATAGATGCCATCAAAGCCTAATGCTGTTCCAGCGTACAAGGACAAGCGGGCGATCGACGTCAGGAGGATCGCCGGGCCGGCTACAAAGAGCTGTGAAACGACGCCTCGACTTCCCTCGCCGCTACACCACCCCCCCACATCGAGGCGTGGACAGGAAGCGTGCAAGTTACAACATCGTTGCATGCGTATTCGCAGTGGCGGAAGAAGTACACAGTTCCTTTACTTAAGTAAAAGTAGAAATACCCAGATATAAACGAGTACTCTGGTAAAAGTCCTCCATTCAAATTATACTTAAGTAAAAGCAATAAAAGCAATTGAATGTACTTAAGTATCTCAAGTAAAAGTGTTCATTCTGCATGACGTTTGTGTGGTCCAGCGCTTGGGAGCGTTCAGACCTCCATCCACTGACCTCTAAAGGTTAATGTTAAAGTGGTATGTGGTCCAGTTATGCTGCTCTGATTAAAGGTTATGTTAAAGTGGTCTGTGGTCCAGTTATGCTGCTCTGATTAAAGGTTATGTTAAAGTGGTATGTGGTCCAGTTCAGCTGCTCTGATTAAAGGTGGTGTTAAAGTGGTATGTGGTCCAGTTATGCTGCTCTGATTACGTCCTCTTGGAAGTTGACAGGCTTCAGATTTGAAAGGACATAATCTTTATATATTTTTGCCATGTTTTCTAAGCAAAATATTTTTCTTCAAAGTAACAAGTAAATGATGGATCCAGATAAATGTAGTGGAGTAAAAAGTACAATATTTCCTTTGAAATGTAGTGGAGTAAAAGTACAAAGTTCACTAAAATTCAAATACTCACGTAAAGTAGAAGTAGCTCGAAATTGTGACGCGAAGTGCACGCACGTGCGCATTACAGGTTAAGTACAGTACTTGAGTAAAAATACTTAGTTACTTTCCACCACTGCATATTCAGCACAGGTGAAGGCCGAAGCGTGGAATCTCCTCCCCACCATCTCCTGTTCATGTCCTCCGTTTCATTATCAACAATCTACAGTGTGATAGTTTTAATTCATTGATCTGTTGTCAATATCTTATATATCTTACGTCAGATGTCTCTGTGTAAACACAGGCCCGATGAAACGGTCTCTGTGTAAACATACTGTAGGGCCCCATTTGAAACAGTCTGGACAGGTGCATGATGATATCAGAAGCATGCAAAAGCCCACACACACACCGACACACACACACTCACACACACACACACCAACACACATGCACACACACAAATTATATGCCGTCATCTCAGACATCAATGCACACACATAGAGAGACATCGAGAGTGTCTCACTTTAGCACACACACACACCGACACACACACACTCTAACACACCAACACACACACACACACACACACACTCTAGCACACTAACACACATGAACACACAGAAAAGCATCTGATAAGGAGAGCGGAGGAATCAGCCCCTCCTTTCCCCCATCTAAGCAAACACCAGCACACACACACACACACACACACCACACAGACACCAATGCATACACACCGAGAGAAATACACACACCATCTGATAAGGAGAGCGGAGGAATACAGCCCCTCCTCTTCCCCATCTAAGCAAACACCAGCACACACACACACACACACGGACACACCACACAAACATTCATGGATACACGCGGAGAGGGATACACACACCATTCTGACGAGAAATGTATAAATGATGTGACGATGTATTGACGAAACCACCACTTGGCACTGGCTCGCTCGGTGTGCGGAGGTGCGTGGTCCGGATTGTGGTCTACTTGTGCTGTGACGGTTCAGTAAAACTCTGCAGATTGCCATCTGACTCTGTCTCACTCTCTGTTCACCTCGCCGACATTCAATCAAAGAACTATGAGGGAATTCCTTTCAAATGGGGGCTCGACCGGGATTGGTGATCGGAAAGAGGTGAGCAGAGACCGAGTAGATTATCTGCAGAGTTGGCACAGGATGAGTAGATCATAATCTGTATTTTTTTTTTTTTTTTTTTTTTTTTGTCTTCTTGTCCGTGTCGTGCATTTATTGGTCCAGGTCGAAACGAGAGCCGGTGCTTTTTCTTCAAATGACGAGGTGAGCTGAAAACCCATTACTAAATGTTCAGCAAATTGGCAAATTCCAGATTTAGAATAGGTGTGTCATTTGAATGAAATATGCCTGCATAGGATTTCGTGCAGTTGTTGTTTTCTTTATCGAGTGAAGGTCTGATAAATAGGGTTTGAGGCCTAAGGTCTGATAAATAGGGTTTGAGGCCTAAGGTCTGATAAATAGGGTTTGAGGCCTAAGGTCTGATAAATAGGGTTTGAGGCCTAAGGTCTGATAAATAGGGTTTGAGGCCTAAGGTCTGATAAATAGGGTTTGAGGCCTAAGGTCTGATAAATAGGGTTTGAGGCCTAAGGTCTGATAAATAGGGTTTGAGGCCTAAGGTCTGATAAATAGGGTTTGAGGCCTAAGGTCTGATAAATAGGGTTTGAGGCCTAAGGTCTGATAAATAGGGTTTGAGGCCTAAGGTCTGATAAATAGGGTTTGAGGCCTAAGGTCTGCCAAATAGGGTTAGAGTCCCCGGGTTAAAGTCCCACCAGAGGTTAAAGTTCCCATCAAAGGTTAAAGTCCTGAGAGGGTAAGACGGGGGTTGAAATTCAGAGAAGGTTAGAGGCCTGGGGTGGGGGTGGTTGTGGTAAGAAAATGTGTGGATGTGGAAAAGCAGTGTTTTAACAGGGATTTTGTGTCTAATGGCTAATTGGATCTTAACGGAAAGGATTGAAGACAAATAATTTCTGCAAATCTTTAAGATTACTATCGTGACGGGGTTGGGATCATTAGGGGATACAGAACTGATGCTTTCTTTTATTTCTAATTTGGACTGATGCAATAGAGAGGAGCACTTTTAGCATCCTATTCGGTTGTTATACACACGAAATTGTTGCAATTTAACAGTATGTAGTTCATTTAATATGCTATACTGAATTCCATTATTACATGGTTTGGATAAAGGCATGTTACCATTGTTACTTAGCTCATCCTATTTGGTTTTAACCACACACATGAAATTGTCACAGTCTAATAGTATATATAGGTCATGATTGTAAATTTTTATTTAATTACTCTGGGCGAAGTTTTATGTATTATAAGGCTGTGTGTAGTCTGTTCTCTCAGTCTTAGCTCCTCTCGCTCTTGAGCGTGACCTTTGCTCTTTAAGGGGCCCACACACACACTCGTGCAATTGTTACCCAGCACACACGCACGGCGTGACTCGTTGGAGGTTGCTGCCTATCTCCCATATTAGAGACGGAATAGATTGGTAGGGCTACTCTCTCTCAAATCAATTCAGGCCCCACGCTGGGATTGATTGATCGCTGATCGCTGTCACCAGCTGATAGACTGAAAACAGTCACCGTGCCAGCCTGTGCCACGCCCTGCAATTGGCAACTCTAAATTTATGAATATTTGTCATTTAATGAAGAAGGATACCTGTGTCAGCACAACCCCATAGCCTAGGTGTTTCTGAGGACACAAAGTCCAAATAATATGGTGAACCGGTTTCATACATTTTTCTTTTATTTTCTTCCGTTTGATATACATAGTATACGGTAAAGGTTTTAAAAGTGGGGTTAGAGTCCCCGGGTTAAAGAACCCTGGTTAAAAGTCCTCCGTGGTTAAAGGCCTATATAGCACCGTTCCACGTAGCCCACGTAGTCACGGCTGCATTTTTATAGGGGTGACAAAAGTATGAAGTTCCATAGTGATGGGTAAAGCCATGTGTCCAGTCGAGTCAAGTGGATATATGAATATTCGTCACGGGATACAAAACCGGTGCGTTATGTTGTTGATAAGGAGGCCATTATCATTATATTATAATGAATAGTGGTAGGGAGGCCAACCTATTATTATTAGAATAAATAACCTATTATTATTAGAATGAATATCGTCCATATTGCATTAGTGTGCTGCTCTGTGGTAGAGGGATGCGGCCGCGGAGCGAGGGAACAGGTCTCTCTCCACATTGCAGTTTAATCATGATCCAATTCTTTAGCGGAGTTCTCACTCGCTGTCTCAGCACACATGAAGCGCGCACCGCGCACTGCTGCTGCTGCTGCTGCTGCTACCCCCTCCCCACCTGTTGCATGTAAACAGAGGCTATTGCCTCACCGTGACGTTAGTCTAGTCAGTGTGGGACCTTCGTGAGATAACGTTAGCTACCGTTACAAAATGACCCAGTCAACTATTCACTTAGTTTAATACATGACTTTGAGGCATTGTGTAACGTTATCCAGCCGGCTAGCTACGGATAGCTCCCGACATCAACAAATCCATCAGCAATAGTCCAGTGCATAATACCTCGGTTGGCTAGGTAACTAGTCACTACGAAATGTCGCAGTAAACTAAATAGTTCACTGAGGCGTTGTCCCAACGCCATCCAGCAGTAGCTACAGAAAGCTCCTGGCATCAATGTCCTACAAGCGTCCTGCAAGCTACCTACAACAACAACATGCGTATTCGAGTCCCTGGTTTACATCGCATGAGTGAGGGCTGCTGACTAGGGTCCAGGTGCAGCGCCGGAGAATTCTTTTGCATGCTGATTCTGAATGTAGCGTTTAGGGTCCAGCTGCACCCCCGGAGAATCCTTGCTCGAGTATACACACAGACAGTGGAGCTGTTTGCAGACAGCGAGGTGGCGATGTCTCGCAGATAATACAACTACAAGTATGATTATATAATATATATATATTTTATTCAAAATAATAATTATATAATTTTTTTTAATCAAAAACAATCGATATAAATAATGGTAAAATAGTTATTTAAAAATTTGCCCCTAAAAAAAAAAAAAAAATATTTTTTGCCCCTAAATTTCTCATTTAGGGGCAAGTGTGCCCCTAGTGAAAAAGCTTAGCGTACAGCCCTGTGGGGGCTATGGGCCTTACGTCTAGGTCAGGCATTATAGCTCAGCTACAATCAATGGGCGCAGAGAGATTTGTGTCAATGTCAATCCGTGACGTAGCATTTTTTAAAGAAGGTATGTTGCGAAATGGGGCAGGAGAAGGAAGGGTGATTACGTTTCCCCCCCTCAATCCCCATTAATCTATCTTGTGTTCCCTCTCTCTTAGGCCTAAAGGGGAGTGGGTGTAGACTGGATGTAGACTGGAATTAGCTGAGATTAGGGGTAGAAAGGGAGGAAGCCCTGCGTATTAGGCACTGTTTGTTTGCCTAATACGATACTAAATTCCAACTAACACATGTGTGTGTGTTGGTACCGGTGTGAAAGGTTGTTGTATTTGAGTGATAGGTTTTGTTTGTCATGGTTCCTGGAGTATGGGTGTGAACACCGCAGCCAGGCACCGCTGGCACCGCAGATCAATCACCGCTGATCGTCGTCTACGACACGCAGTTCATCCACGACTAGAACGGGGGAAGCGGCCGCGGGGGAGACACTGAGCTGAGTTTGAGTGGTGGTGGGCCGGCCGGCGAGGGGTGGAGAGGACAGTCTGAGACACTGGGATGGCAGCGGACCGGAGGAGGCACGTTTGTCTAGGGGACCGCACCCTGGAACGGGGACCAACCTCAGGAGGTCAGCCCTTGCCCTCCAGAAGACGGGGCCGACCCAGGTGGGCGGTGCACTGTGACAGAGGGAAGGAAGCGCCCTGATGGACGTTGTGTGTGCCTACGGGAACCAGCTCAGGAGGAGACCCACGTCCCCTAGAAGACGGGACCAGGGGTGCACTGTAATAGAGGGGGGGTTCCTCTGGGTTAGGTGATGAGTAAGGGGGGTCCGGTGGGGTTACGTGCTATCTTCTGTTAAGTTGCCAGAATTGTGTTTCTCTCTTTCTTCTCTCTCTCTCTCCCGCTTTCTCCCCTCCCTCTATCTCTCTCTCTCTGCTCTCTTGGTGTTGATTATCCTGTCTGGTATTGGATGTGATGCATGTAATGAGGTGACGATCGACGGACATAGATCAATGAACTGTGTGTTGACGTTTTATTTAACGTCAAAAGGGGGAATTATGACGAATATCCTCTATATACTCATTAGAATATTGTCTACTCATGGGATATTGTATACTCTTATGTGGGACAATGTGTGTTTTGTTTTGATTTGTTTTATGTGAATTTTAGTCTGATTTTCTAATGATCCTTCGGCATAGAGATTGCAACCATTGAAAATCATTGCATTATTTTTTCTTCTTTTTCATTTGTGAGTTTGGGTGGTGGTGACGAAGTATGACGCGGATGTGCCGGAACTTGGAATCTGAAAGTTGAGTGGTTCTTGCGCATTTTTATGTATTTCAATCAATGGGTTTTCTCATAAATAAGTCTGGATGCATTGTACTGGTTGTTGAGTAAGCTGTGTGGTGTTCTGTGTTCTGTGAATCTGAAAGGCTGTCGGGTTGGGGAGCGACCATGGACGCGATGGGGAACGGTCGGCTGTCATCCACTTCCTTGGGGACGCTGTGGTCATGCTGAGAACCGTACCGAGGCCCTTCTCCGCCGGTGGTGGGGTGGAAATACAACCCGGCCGATGTCACGAGCTGTCGCTCGATGGTAGCCTGAAAGTGTAGGGCTGGTGCCGGATTGAGGGGGAGGGGCCGGCAACAGGACTTCGGCCTGAATTCAGTATGATGCAGTGTCCTCTGGGGGAGGTGATGGCTGACTGACGAGGAGCGCTCTCTGCCTGATGGCCTGCGGGGGATTGGTGTTGAGACTGTGAGATTCACAGTCTCAAAGGGGGATTGTGTGAACTGTGTGGACTCCACACAGCAACTGAATGGTGGACTCAACAACTGAATAAATTACTGAATTTAAATAATTAATTGAAATAAGAATATTAGAATAATAGATGAGAAAGTGTAAATTGATTGAAATTATGCAAAATGTGACTGAACTAAAACTGGACTGTCTTATAAATTGATTGAAATTATGCAAAATGTGACTGAACTACAACTGAGCTGTCTTGAAATATGAGTGATATTGTGCAAAAGAAAACTGACCTGTCTGAACTGTCTTACATAGTATTTCAGGCATGTGCATTGTGCGAAAGCGGTCAAGCATCATTTCCATATTTTACCGGTCCTGGTTAAGGTTAAATCAACGTCAGTTTATTGTTATTTTTTTTGTGTGTTTTCATTCCTCTATGAATATACATTCCTGGGTTATATTGGGTAATTGTAAGTAGTATTTCACGTGTTTTGATCTATGGCCTGCCCATCTACGGCCCTGACGAACACTGGACGCTACTGGATGACCACTGGACCATCTAATTGTCACATGTCTCTGCTATACCATACGCTTCGTGCTATGTTTGCCTCTGGGCCCCCGTATAGTTAAGCTTCACGCTTCTATGATATACACGCCTGCCTTGGATTAAGTGCAGGTCTGGTGTATTGATGACAGTGTTGGTGGTCATCCGATATGTAGGTATATGTCCGAAAATGTACTCTATTTTGTTCCTGACCTTGGCCTAGGGAGGGGATTAGGCACCCCGAACCTCTAGGCCAAAACAGGCGGCAGTGGGCTCGCAAGAGTCTGGGCGCACGTTAAACAGGAACTATAGTGCGGGGGGAGAAACTGAAGGCCCCCGTGTGTAACGAGGTATGAATTAACATACCACTGTGGTACCGTCTAGTCGGCCCAGGAAACGTCGCACGTAAGTTGGTGTGGGCACTGGGTGGTACGTGGACGACAGTTCACACCTAGGAGCAGGGCGGTGCACCGGAGGGGGCACAGCGCCTGCCGTGAACAGGCAAGGCTGGCGAAAACGGTCAATATTTCCATGCCCAGAGCAAGCGGGGTGGGGACAAGACCGTCGGTTTCTAAACTGAGTGGCTGATAGGTACTACGGACAGTCAGCCGCTTGGGGTCCTGACTTGATGACGGACTATGAGGTCGCTATCGACTGGGTCGCCAGCCGGTTGGGAGAGCGTTATGACCCTGTTTATAGTCACAGAAACGTGGGATGTGACCGTGAGTGACTGGACAACAGTGGCATAAATGCACCTGGCTCAATGTACAGTCAGGCCACAGTAACCTTACTAGCCGATACAGGGTTAGTAGGCGAGCTGTGCTTCTGTGATCAGTGTTTTTGAAAAGAAAATGCTGGGAAGCAGAGGGATGGGGGTGTCAATTCAGAGGAATCTGAATTGTCTCTCCTAAGATTGGAAAGGGACCCAGCCTTAAACTGCACCTGAAGGTAAAATAAGGGGACTTCTTCTGTTCATGTGAGGAGACCTTGGCCTGGAAGTGGAGGCCTGTATCCTTGGTTGGGTGAGAAGGGGTCCAGTGTAGGCGGCGATGCGGCCCTGTAGGGCCGGTCTCCCCACACGTGGCATCTCCTGATCCTGGCGGGGAGAGGTGCATCTAAGTAGGGCAAGCAGTGCGTCCGAACGGGAGGAGGGTACTCTTAACTGGAAGGAGGTTAAAAGGGTCAAAGTGTTTTGACAGGTCCATGCTTAGTGTATGTCTTGATGAGTGATGGTTGTGTCATATTGTTGGGTGCACAATGAATTGTTGTGTTGACATATGGATTTATATGTCAAAAGGGGGATTGATAGTTTTAATTCATTGATCTGTTGTCAATATCTTATATATCTTACGTCAGATGTCTCTGTGTAAACACAGGCCCGATGAAACGGTCTCTGTGTAAACATACTGTAGGGCCCCATTTGAAACAGTCTGGACAGGTGCATGATGATATCAGAAGCATGCAAAAGCCCACACACACACCGACACACACACACTCACACACACACACACCAACACACATGCACACACACAAATTATATGCCGTCATCTCAGACATCAATGCACACACATAGAGAGACATCGAGAGTGTCTCACTTTAGCACACACACACACCGACACACACACACTCTAACACACCAACACACACACACACACACACACACTCTAGCACACTAACACACATGAACACACAGAAAAGCATCTGATAAGGAGAGCGGAGGAATCAGCCCCTCCTTTCCCCCATCTAAGCAAACACCAGCACACACACACACACACACACACCACACAGACACCAATGCATACACACCGAGAGAAATACACACACCATCTGATAAGGAGAGCGGAGGAATACAGCCCCTCCTCTTCCCCATCTAAGCAAACACCAGCACACACACACACACACACGGACACACCACACAAACATTCATGGATACACGCGGAGAGGGATACACACACCATTCTGACGAGAAATGTATAAATGATGTGACGATGTATTGACGAAACCACCACTTGGCACTGGCTCGCTCGGTGTGCGGAGGTGCGTGGTCCGGATTGTGGTCTACTTGTGCTGTGACGGTTCAGTAAAACTCTGCAGATTGCCATCTGACTCTGTCTCACTCTCTGTTCACCTCGCCGACATTCAATCAAAGAACTATGAGGGAATTCCTTTCAAGTGTCAACACCGACGTGATTGACTTTCACGACTCGCCCGATGAATAATTCACACGGAATTACCTGCCGTGTGCAAATACTTGAGGGTTTCTTTTTTTTTGCTCCCCAGAAGAAGAAAAAACACTGGGGCAGAAAGTTAGTTTATGAAGTGAGGGAGTTGGATGAGAGAGTACTTCATTAAATGAGACTTGGCAACAGCAGTGCTTTTCTGCCATAGACATACACCCAAGGGTAGGAGGATAATAGATGTGAGATAAAACCTGCTGCAGTCGACAGATTTTATTGCATTGATGTTTCCTGGGGATCTAGTGAGAATATATATATATATATATATATATATATATATATATATATATATATATATATATATATATATATATATATATATATATATATATATATATAAATATATAAGAAGATCATTTTTATTTGTCAGTGAACACAATGCTATTCAAATGTGTATTTTCATATATCCCTCCGAGTTACATACATGCAGTCCTCATATCCCTCCAAGTTACACATACACACAGTCCTCATCCCTCCTAGTTACACACAGTCCTCATATCCCTCCTAGTAACACATACACACAGTCCTCATCCCTCCTAGTTACACAGTCCTCATATCCCTCCTAGTTACACACAGTCCTCATATCCCTCCTAGTGACACACACACAGTCCTCATATCCCACCTAGTGACACACACACAGTCCTCATATCCCACCTAGTGACACACACACAGTCCTCATATCCCTCCTAGTGACACACACACAGTCCTCATATCCCTCCTAGTGACACACACACAGTCCTCATATCCCTCCTAGTGACACACACACAGTCCTCATATCCCACCTTGTTTATAGCTATATAGGCTATACATATTTAAATCAATATCTTCCTTTTGAATACACACACACACACACACACACACACACACACACACACACACACACACACACACACACACACACACACACACACACACACACACACACACACACACACACACACACACACACACACACACACACACACACACACACACACACTAAGAGGGAGAATAGCTTATAGCAGACTTAATGATTTTACAATACTTTTGCTAATGAAGTGAAATATTTATTATCATCAACTATCAAGTTAGTTATTATAGTGTAACTGTTGGCTACTTCATTGATCATCATCATTGAACGTACAGAGAGAAAGAGAGAGCCCCCCCCCTTTCCTCACTATTAGAACTCCATGAAACAGATTTCTCCTGTGCATGTGAGATTTTAACCACAATGGGCATACAGGAATGGCGAGGATGTAAAGCGCGTTTGACGCATTTATTGGACCCGTTGCTTGCAGAGTTTACATAGAAACAGCACATCTCAGGGCGGCTGAGTGGCGCAGTGGGCAAGGCGCTACCCACTAACGCAGGAGATGCTGATATCGAGCCGAGCTCTCGGCGTTGCTACCGGCTTGGCCGGCCGTCATACTAACACAATTGGCAGTGTTAGAGGGTGGGAAAGCCGGTGGGTGGGGATTGGACGTTGTGGACAGCGACTCCTACAGGTCGGTTGGGTGACGCCTGTACAGCAGAGACAGGAAGTATCGGGGGCAGCGTGAGCCTCCCACGCGTTACTCCTCGCCACTGAGAGATCGAGCTGTCTGGTGAAAAGATGCGACAGGCTGCCTCCTCATGTACCGGAGGGGACACGTGATGCAAGGCTTGGTCCTCACTGCAGCCGACCAGTGGGAGGCATGGTCTAGCAACGTTCAAGACAGGGGAAGGAAGAATTGGAATCACGAAATTGGGATGGGAGAAAAATAGGAGAAAAAGCGGATAAACAAAAAAGAAACAGCGCAACTCGCAAGAGGAGTTGTCACAGGCTGTAGAACGCAGGCTGAAGAGCTGCCATAGCTTCTAAACTGTAAAGTGGGGGTATCAGGTTCAGCGCCTCCCTTCCAGCTGGAGTTGACTGAAACACGGAAGTTATCAAATGCGAGCGAAACGCGCACTCACTGTCGAGTCCTGGCTCTAGGCAGAATCACGAATAGTGGTTTAAGAGAAGTTATTTATATTTTTAACGCGATTCACTGGCATTAGTTAGATTACACATTGCGCATGTTATGACTTTGAACGTCTGCCATTTCCACCGCAAAAGGCCCATACATTTAACAATACGATGCGCCGATCATGAATATGCAAATCGACGGAATTTTATCGCAGACGACGTCGATTGGGGCGACGAATCGTGACAGCCCTAGTGTGTTATGAAGAACAACACAGCAGCGCGTGGGTTCCTGTACCTATACTCACACTTCCACTTCATTAACCCAGAGGCCCCCGGAAGGCCAAGTCTTCCACAAGATGCTTTTTAGGCGATAAGAAGATGAAGATGTATTGCCGTTGAAAGGGGAAGAGACGGGGCCAGTTGTTTCCGGGGGCTCCCGGTGTCATGGAAGGTGTCGTGCGTTCACCCGGGGACGCCACATCGCAGACGCCAACCGAGCGGTGTGGCACGCAGGCCCCGAGCCCCAAGTCAATTTGATATATTAAACAATTATTGAATATGCCACCAAACAAAACTGGGTGACACAAAGGGCTGGTGTGTAAATCTCTGTCTGCCGCCCTGCATTATGCATGAGCCACCGTGAATAACGCATGAGGAGGGAGAGGGAGACATAGAGAACAAAAATAATATTAATAAATGAAAAACAAAACAACGCGTGACGTAAACGGAATAGAAGGGGGGAAACAAATTCATTGTAAACCTCGAAAGGCAAGCTGTGAACTCCCGAGGCGTTCGGCAAATCGGAACGAGTGAGTCGATTGGAATTACGGGGGCTGTCGTCACGGCTGAAGGGAGGCTCATTACGCTGAGAACATGGCGGCGGCAGCTCCGCACACGACTGGAGCAGGAGTCCCGCGTGCCTTTACGGGATAATAATAATAACATGATTGGCGACCGAAAGGTACGGACATGGGGTGTCGGGCACCCATTCTGAGAGTCAGACGGTGTCTTAGCATTAGGGTTGGGTACCGTGGTACACATTTGAACCAATACCGGTACCGGTACCGGCAGGCCCGGTTTTAGGCATAGTCAGTAGAGGCAAATGCTAAGGGCGCCACCACCCAGAGGGGGCAACAAAATGAATATTTTTTTTAAATAAATAGCCGACCCTGGGGTACCGGTACCTGTGAATCGATACCGGTATCCAACGGTACCTTTTTTCTGTACTTCAGGCCCCGTTTAGACGGAAACGCTAGCAGGTGAATCTGCAAAAATATTTTTTCGGATGTGCCTTTCGTTTATACGGAAACTGCGTTTTTACGGGGTGAAACCGCAAAAAAGTGAGACTACCTTCCAGGGTGGAATTCCTAGAAACGCAAAAGCTTTGCGCTCTCGTCTAAACTGTCAAAACCGTATAAATCTGTTAAAACGATGACGAAAGGGTTGTCACGGCTCTGGTCGCGCGTACTGCTAACGTCACAGGTAGCAGGTATGCACCAGTAGCCGAGACGTAAACAAAGCAAGTATGTCTGACTATCAACGGAGATCACCTGAAGGCTACATTGGCAGTACTTTTAACCCTTTCACTGCCACACGACAGAAGGTTAACCCTTTACTATCACACAACCGGCTGTCGTGTGGCAGTGAAAGGGTTAAATACACAAGAATCTGTCCCGCGGCGTGAGTGGACCCACTGTCTGTGAGTGACTCTGCTTTGGTCCAATCACATTCCCCATCCACAGTCTGCGAATCAGAGGCAGAGTAGGGCGGGTCTTCACAGCACGTCATGTGACATATGCGCCAATCGTGTGACAGCGAGGCTCCGTCGTTACAGCGTCGTCTGCATGGAGAATTCCACCCCAAAACGCTTGTCTAAACGTAAAATTAAAAGTGAAACCGCAAAACGACTTTTGCGGTTTCTGTTCACAAAACGCTTGTCTAAACGTAGCCTCAGTCTCTAAAAATGTAATCTACCTACCTCAGTTGTGTCCAAACTTCAAATTATTTATTATTATCATTATTATTTATTTAGAACAATTTGTTAATATATATATATAATATTGCAGCAAGCGTTGTCTGCATCTAGCTTTGTAAAGTGTAACCACTTGCCATTGCCCCGACTGCTTTGTTGTTGAATCAAGTTAAATCCTAGGTAAGCGTGTATTGTGCACGTGAACGTTGATGTGAACGTGTGGCACACTTCATAGGTTTCGATTTGCAGTAAACAATCTGTCTTTAAAAAATATATATATGTATTGTATGTGGCACCAGTGGATCTCACGTGAATTGGTACTCGGTAGTACCGACGTAATTCGGTCGATACCCTTAAAAGTACCGGATTCGGTACCCATCCCTAATAATGTGATTGGCGAGCAAAAGGTACGGACATGGGGTGTCGGGCACCCGTTCTGAGAGCCAGACGGTTCTGCAAGTCATCCAGAGAATGTGTCCTAAAAACAACGTCTCTCTTCGCTGGATTGATTTCACGGACGTGCACCCGGATTATGCAAATTCCCCCCCGAGCCTGTTGCACCTAAAGGGCAGATATAACAATACTGTAACAATACTGTTCACCGTCACTGTACTCCTGAGGCAACCCCTTATCCAGACGGTGGGAGGTGGGATGCACGGGGAAGCAACAGCAACAACAGCAACAACAACAATAACAACAGCAACATCAACAATAAAAACAGCAACAACAGCAACAACAACAACAACAACAACAACAACAACAACAACAACAACAACAACAACAAGAGCAAAAACAACAATCCTAATCGATCCTAATGTGAAAAACTGTGATTTTAGGTCTGCTCATTTTACCCTTGCAATTATTTTACTTCTACTTTAACTTTTATCTTTACGCCTCACAATCCGCTGGGTGCATATACTATAACCTATATCATGTTTTGTAACAGATTACAGAAATTCAAGAACCCTATATTGGAACATGAGGTTCTTCTGATATGATTTGATTAATATATCTGCATTATTTTATCCCACTTTATGCGTTGCTCTTGCTGCTTGTTTTACACTGATTGTATGTCTTATTTCTTACTGATGTAAAGCACTTTGTACTGCAATCCCACGTAAGAAAGGTGCTATACAAATAAAGTTATTATTATTATTATAACAACAGTAACAACAACAGCAGCAGCAACAACAACAACAACAACAACAACAACAACAACAACAACAACAACAACAACAACAACAACAACAACAACAACAACAACAACAACAACAACAACAGGCTCATTTGGCCGCTTCACCAGCCCCGCTGCAGCCAGGCACGGGGGTGCCCGTCAGCCCATTCAGTTCTGGAACTGGTTCAAATGAGCTAGACTAAAGAAAGGGATCCGTTAAGCTCCGGGTGCTCTGCTTCATCCTCTCATCAAAATCTTCTACAGCTGTACCCTTCCACCTCGACTCCAGGTGTTTAGTATTGAGGTATTTAGTTAACTGCACTGAATGCAATACAAGCAGTACACATACCCACCCCCCCCCCCCAAACTAATTACCTAAAAAGGATTTGATAAAGGGATTAGAAAGGATTTGGATTCGATAAGCACATTCAATACTGCTGCAGCGGGTAGTGGCCCCAGGAGGCGGAGCGGTAATGGTTCACGGTTCGATCCCAGCTCTCCTCCTGCTCCTCCTCCATCAACGTGTCCTTGAGCAAGACACTGAACCTTTGACTGCTCCCAATGAGCTGATTCAGGCTCATCCCTAGTGTGTGTGTGTGTGTGTGTGTGTGTGTGTGTGTGTGTGTGTGTGTGTGTGTGTGTGTGTGTGTGTGTGTGTGTGTGTGTGTGTGTGTGTGTGTGTGTGTGTGTGTGTGTGTGTGTGTGTGTGTGTGTGTGTGTGTGTGTGTGTGTGTGTGTGTAGGTGTGTGTGTGTGAATGTGAGGCATATGTGGTGAAGCACGATAGAGTGGTTGGAAAACTAGAAAATCATAATGCAGTCAATTTACCATTTTACCAGATTCATCAGATTCAACCTATAGTACATCGTCATACCGGCCGTTCAATGGCGTGGGCTGAGGGCTGTAATTAGGGCTGGGAGAGGAGCTGTGGCACCCGCCGGATGGGCTGAGTGGACCTGTCACTCGGCCCCTGGCCCGTCTGCTTCAGCAGTGTTTTACATATAGATTGAGTTACCGGAACAAAGTCCTGCCCTAATGTTAATGTGCCACACTGTATGCTAATGCAGAACAACACATGTTACACCGGGCAGGGGGTGAGAGAGACAGAGAGAGAGAGGAGGGGGGAGAGAGAGAGAGAGAGAGAGAGAGAGAGAGAGAGAGAGAGAGAGAGAGAGAGAGAGAGAGAGAGAGAGAGAGAGAGAGAGAGAGAGAGAGAGAGAGAGAGAGAGAGAGAGAGAGAGAGAGAGAGAGAGAGAGAGAGGGGGGGGGGGAAGGATAGGGGAGAGAGCGGTGGTAGAGGGATAGAGAGATAGAGAGAGAGAGAAATATATAGGGGGAAGGAGAAGGGAAATAGAGGGGATGGTAAAGGGAGAGAGAGACAGAGAGAGAGGGGGAAGGAGAAGGGAGAGAGAGGGTTGGTAGAGGGAGAGAGACTATCAAAAATAGCAAGTGCCTCAGCTACATTCCTATGACTAAAGCCCTGCGAGGGACAGAACCCAGACGTTATGGCTGAGCTGAGGCTTAGCGTGGACCATGCGGCTGCACGGGTGGGCGGGGGCCGTGATGACATCACAATGAGAGAGTGTGTGGAGGGAACAGGTGTGACATAAAAGGACAGACAACAGCTGAACGGAGGGAAACAATGAAATATCTGGCGAGGGGGAGATAGAGTGTGTGGGGGGGGGGGGGGGGGGGGGGCAGGGGAAATAGTGAGAGAGAAAACAGGAGGGGGAGAGAAAGAGAGATGGGGAGAGACAGGGGAAAGAGGGGGGAGAGAGAAAGAGAGAAGTTAAAGACTTCGTAGAGGTTGAGTACTTTATTATCTAAATATGGTAAGTTAGAGTGTTGTGTTAATTCATAGTTAAAGACAGTAGAGGTTGAGTACTTTATTATCTAAAGATGGTAAGTTAGAGTGTTGTGTTCATTCACAGTAGAGGGTAGGGAGGGAAGGGAGGGAGGGAGGGAGCGAAGGATTGAGGAAAAGAAGGAGGCATGGGAGCATAATTGTGGTGACCGCTCACCGAAGGCTAACGAAGGCCAAGGCAGAGCAGTAAAGACCACAGAGCTGAGCTGAGCTACCGAGGCTGTCAGGGAGCTACATAGAACTTGTGATTGTATACCAGCCATTCCCGTTCTAACCCGCAGTCTCCCAACAGTCATTTGGAAGGAAGGGTTGAACACCTCAAGATGGCCGTCACAGAATCTCGCATCGATGTCGACGTTGGTATCGTTTCATCTCACGCACGCACGCACCCACACACACACACACACACACACACACACACACACACACACACACACACACACACACACACACACACACACACACACACACACACACACACACACACACACACACACACACACACACACACGCACACACACACACACACACACACACAAAACAACCCTTGTTCCGGTCATTGCGACAACAGTATCAAAAATCCGATGGAAGCCATCTTCCAGGCATTCTGAAAGAACTCGCCCAAGACGAACCGCCTGCGTTCTATTCCTGGATTGACTGGCCAGGGAAGGCAGGGGCCCGGGCAGCTCATGTGCAGAAATTAGGAGATATGCGGAGAGAGGAGGGAGAGAGGAGGGGGATAAGAGGGGAAGAGGAGGAGAATATGAGGGGGAGATGAGGGAGGGATAGGAGAGATAGAGGAGGGAGAGAGGAGGGGGAGAGGAGGGAGAGAGGAGGGGGAGAGTAGGGGGAGAGGAGTGATAGAGGAGAGGAGGGAGAGATGAGTGATAGAGGAGATGAGGGAGAGAGGAGGGAGAGATGAGAGGAGAGCGGAGAGGAGGGAGAAATGAGGGGGGGAGGAGGGGGAGAGGAGGGGAGAGGAGGGGGAGAGGACAGAAAGAGGAGGGAGAGAGGAGGGGAGAAGAGGGGGAGAGGAGGGAGAGAGGAGGGGAGATAAGGGAGAGAGTTGGGGGAGATGAGGGAGAGAAGAGGGGGTTAGGAGGGAGAGAGGAATGGAGAGGAGGGGGAGAGGAAAGAGAGAGGAGGGGGATATGAGGGAGAGAGGAGAGGAGGGGGAGAGGAGAGAGAGAGGAGGGGGATATGAGGGAGAGAGGAGAGGAGGGGGAGAGGAGAGAGAGAGGAAATGAGGGGGATAGGAGGGAGAGAGGAAATGAGGGAGAGGAGGGAGAGAGGAGGGGGACAGGAGGGAGAGAAGAGGGGGGAGGAGGAAGAGAGGAGATAGGAGAGGAGGGGGAGATTATGGAGAAAGGAGGGGGGAGGAGGGAGATAGGAGCGAGAGAGGAGAGGAGGAGAGAGGAGGGGGATAGGAGGAGAGAGGAGGGGAGAGGAGGGAGAGAGGAGGGAGATAGAGAGAGAGAGGAGGGGGAGATGAGGGGGAATAAGAGGGAGAGAGGAGGGAAAGAGGAGAGGAGGGAGATAGGGGGGAGATAGGAGAGGAGGGAGAGAGGAGGGAGATAGAAGAGAAGGGAGAGAGAAGGGCAAGGGAGGAGAGAGGAGGAGAGAGGAGAAGATGGAGAGACGGAGGAGGGAGAGGTGAGGGGGAGAGGGGGGAGAGAGAAGAGGAGGGGGAGAGGATGGAGAGAGGAGGGATATAGGAGGGAGATATGAGGGACGAGAGGCTGCTCGCGTCTCGCTCGCGAGGAGTGTGCTCAGGGGCTAGCGGACGAGAGGATAGGAGGAGAGAGGAGGGATTCTCTCTGCGTCTCTTATCTGGAGCTCCCTGCTTCAGCAGGCTCTGCTGCGCTCGGAGGGGGCACCTGCTGGCTCGGCTCGGAGGACGGAGGAGAGCGTTCTTTCTGCCTCTGGTCTCTTCTTTGCTCTCTTCTTTCTCTGCTTTCCCGGACGAGAGGCTTTCGAGAGCGAGGCTTCGAGGAGGGAGGATGAGAGGGTCGTGAGGTCATCTTACTGTTAAACTTTTGCCGCGTGTTCACCCTCGTTGGCCCCAATAATCGGACAGACTTCATTCCTCAGGCGGGGCTGATTCAAAGAACATCTGTCGGGCTGTGGCTCCCCACCCCACAGTCAGCGGCACTTCCTCTGCTCCCACCTCCCAAGATGCCCGCCATGTGCCTCGCCACCATCCCTCCCTCCGACCCTCCCTCACTCCCTCCTTTCCCTCCCTCCCTCCCTCCATCGGCTTTGTGCTGGGTTCTCTCTATCACTCTCTCTCTCTCTCTCTCTCTCTCTCTCTCTCTCTCTCTCTCTCTCTCTCTCTCTCTCTCTCTCATCACTTGCCAAGCAGATTGATGGAGTATGCCAGTGGCCCCTCCCCCAGCTCCTCAATTAATTAAAAACAAAAAGAAGCCAGAAATTCATGCAGATGTGTTGGCATAGTTAACGAACACGGATTCACATGTGCGCCCATTAAAACACATAACAAACCATCAGAATAAAAACTAAAAAAAAACAAAGAGAGAGGATTTGAGAGTTCAGTCTTTACTTTTAGTTTTCCTGGCGTGCCATGCGGTGAGAGGATACTACTTGGACCAATCACCTGCCTGCTAGCGGTGGAAGAAGTACACAGTTCATTTACTTAAGTAAAAGTAGAAATACTCAGATAAATGAGTACTCTGGTAAAAGTAAAAGTCCTCCATTCAAATTCTACTTAAGTAAAAGTAGAGAAGTATTTGCTGTTGAATGTACTTAAGTAGCTCAAGTAAAAGTACACATTATACATGACGTTTGTGTATTATATTGACCTATATAGGTTATAGTGGTATGTGGTCCAGTTATGCTG
Source organism: Notolepis coatsorum (assembly GCF_963971535.1). Classification (NCBI taxonomy): domain Eukaryota; kingdom Metazoa; phylum Chordata; class Actinopteri; order Aulopiformes; family Paralepididae; genus Notolepis; species Notolepis coatsorum. Next base: position 1,293 of record NW_028172936.1, on the reverse strand, counting down.
CTCTGATTAAAGGTTATGTTAAAATGGTACTGTATGTGGTCCAGTTATGCTGCTCTGATTACATCCTCTTGAAGTTGACAGGCTTCATACATGTTTTATTTTGTATATATTATGTTTTATATGCAAAATAATTTTCTTCAAAGTAACTAGTAACTGATGGGTTCAGATAAATGTAGTGGAGTAAAAAGTAAAGAATGTCCCTTGAAATGTAGTGGAGTAAAAGTATAAAGTTCCCTAAAATGAAAATACTCACATATAGTACAAGTAGCTCGAAAATGTACTTAAGTACAGTACTTGAGTAAAAATACTTAGTTACTTCCCACCACAGGCTATTGGCAACAACCATGTATTCATCACATTGTTCACTAATTCATATTCACAGCGCTCGGTACCGTATGCTAAACATACACTTACCCTGTGCAATCAGAACCTTCCGCACCAATTAGCGCACCAGAGTTCCACCAATGTATCCAAGGAGAGTAATTACTCTAATATATGTAATTATGACACGCTTGCTAATGAAGCTCACCTCCTTTTTTATATTTTTTACAGTGACCCTGGCAACCAATGAGAGTGTTGGCTTTTTAGTTGGTTTTGTTTTTCTCATGTATTCAGTGCTTAACCACATTATGCATCGGGCAAAAATTGGGCTAGTTTTGAATGACACGTCTGATGATTGCATACCCAAAGTAATTTGTGATTTATTATACTTTATATTTATAGCACATGTATGAGTCTGGTCTCTTTTGAAAGGAAACATTCTGAAAGAAGAATCACTTTATCAGAATCAGTGCTAATTAAATAGAGTTACAGAGGTTTGAACACACTGAAGTAAACCTTTTGTGTACTCACATTTCTGTTTACTTGTTGCCAGATACCTGTTTTTAAGTTGCAGCTGAGAGGTAGGACCTGGAAAACATAACGGTTCCATAGCCTGAAGTCTTATCTACAGTACAGGTCCAAAGTTGCTAACAATCCCGCGGAAATGTGTGTTTTACAAAGGTTTTTGTAATGTGTCTATTGGCGTTAATTCGGCATGATTATCCAAAATGATTCCATTGATTCAGACGTGCTAGTCAAAACAAAGGACTTCCCTGGCTTCTTCTACCCCTTTCTCGTTGCAATCAGCCCTTGCATGGGAAAGCGTTGGCTCCAGAATTTCATTGGCCAGAAAGGTGGTCAATCATTCTCGCCCATCAGCGGTAAATACACTGTAAAAAGGTAGCTGTACACAGGCGGGGACGTGGCTCACGCGAGCGAGTACGCACTCTCAGGCGTCTTTAGGCCTTGAGG
>NW_028172937.1:2500-25501 GCF_963971535.1 Notolepis coatsorum | reverse complement strand
AGAGAGAGAGAGAGAGAGAGGAGAGAGAGAGAGAGAGAGAGAGAGAGAGAGAGAGAGAGGGAGAGAGAGAGAGAGAGAGAGAGAGAGGGAGAGAGAGAGAGAGAGAGAGAGAGAGAGAGAGAGAGAGAGAGAGAGAGAGAGAGAGAGAGAGAGAGAGAGAGAGAGGACCAGATGTTGGGTAAAAACCACCAGCGCTCCCCTCACTGCAGCCTCATAACGTACTACACTGTAAAAGATTTAATGTTTTTTCACTGGAAATTCACTGTATTATTTACAGATTACTTTTTTTCTATTTGAAGCGTAAATGCCATAAAAATACATACACTAAACGACCTTTTATCAAATATTAAATAAATACTAAATAAAGGTTGTAATCCGTAAATGTATTTGATTTTACTGTCATTTGACAGTAAACGTACTTGGCAACCGTCGCTGCCAGACATTTACCGTATTTTTTTACAGTGTACACAACATGCGCATTGGTGGAGAAGATATGAGAAGATATAACGAGCCCTCTTGAGCAGATAATCACCCCCTGACAACAAGAGACGCGATAACGCTGTGTTCCAGCCGGGGGGGGGCCGGCCACTTCTTCTGACAAAGATGTCAGCGCGCCCCTCGCCTTCCGCACGCGGTGGGAGGTCAACGAGCGCTCCTCCGGAGTTAATTACTTCGCCACGGACATTTAGGCTCTCGGAGGGTGCGGCGCCCTACCCCCCCACCCCCCCCCCCCCCCTCCTTTCTAAACCCCCAGGGGGATCACGCGGCTATAGGTCCCGGGTCCCTCGCTGTTTTTTCTTGAGAGAATAACAAAGCTGGTTCTCCCGCGCTAACCCCCCCGTCTCACCCTCAACACTCGCCGCCTTTCCCTCGACTGTATCCCCCCCGTCTTTATTAATGTCATGTTCCGTGGTCTTTAACCCGCTCGTTAACACAGTCGATTAGCGCGCGGGCGACAGGGGGCCATAGACCGGTGGCAGCGGAGAGGATAACGGCTAAATGTCATGAGCCACGTTGTGTCAGCAGCAGTAGGCAGCGTGGTGGGGCCGTAATGAGGGCCGGGTGAGCTGCTGAAAACAGGAGCCGCCTATCGCTCCTCTAATGGGAGACGAGTGGGAGAGAGCGGAGAGAGAGAGCGGAGAGAGAGCGCGGCCCGGCGTGTGGCGCGGCTCCTCAATGGGCTCTTTGTCTCGTTCGGCTTCTATATACGGCGGAGGCACTGCTACACACACACACACACACACACACACACACAGACACACAGACACACACACACACACACACACACACACACACACACACACACACACACACACACGCACACGCGAGTGGCACGTAAGCGCACAATGCAAGCGTACAGACACGTTAACAGAAACACAGACGACGCGCTTTGCGTACACACACACACACACATACACACACATATACACACTGTAAAAACCCCGACACACGTGCTTTCGGGGGACATAACACGTATTATATGTGTGGCCTTGCCTCACAACATCAAATTAACCCGGCTCACATCATCTCACGGATTTTGTTCTTCTCTCAGAGATGGATGCTGCTGTGTTGCCAAAGAGAGAGGTCTTTCTTCATTTCACAGACCAGGCTGGAGCGTGGAGAGGAGGACAGATACAGGGAGAACCAATCAGGCTTCAGCGTGGAGACGACAGGACAGGACAGAGAGAACTAATCAGGCTTCAGCGTGGAGAGGACAGGAGAGAGAGAACCAATCAGACTCCAGCATGAAGAGGAGGACCGGACAAGGAGAACCAATCAGGCTCCAGCGTGGAGAGGACGCATGTATGCTTTACCCAACGCAGTTGTGTTTCCGCGTGCAAGTTTTGCGCTCTGATTGGCCAGGTCATGTGACATGTGCGCCAATCGTGGGACAGCAAGTTCTTTTTTTTGTATTTTTTTTTTTTATTATTTTTTAAACAAACACATAAACAAACATGACAACACACAATAGGATATACAAATACACATATGCTCCAGCTCGTACCCCTCTCTCCCGGACCCCCCATTGGATAGCAAGTTCTGCGCCTATTTCCGGGTCTAACAGCCTGCAAACTACCTGGCGTTCTATCGCCCTGCTCTAAGACAAACTCTAACCTTAACCAACTTCGAAAGAGTGCTTAAGCTTAACCGTCGAATGAAGGGCAGGCGTTCTATCGCCATGCTCTAAGACAAACTCTAACCTTAAAGGGGAACTATCTTATAAATGGCCTTTTTGAGTGTTTAGCATTGTTTCCTAGCTATGTGAACTTATATTAATATGATCTATGTCTCAAAATTCTCATATTGGCGCATTCTTCCAATTCTCCTCTCACAATATTCACCCTCACTGAACTGAGTAATTTGAAAATGTGCCTATATGTGATGTCATATAGTCACTGCTGCATGTTAATGTTCAGGGGAACATGAAGCAGCGCCGTGGTTTAGGTGGCACCTGCTGCCCAGGCTCAAAACAGCTCGAGATCTTGAGGTAGAAAAATGCTGTTTTTGAGGACTTGATTAGAAATACAAAACAATGAATAAAAAAAAAATATATATATTACAGAGGTGTTCCATAGACTCACAGGAATTGTGTAAAAGTGCCCAAATAGTGAAAGAAATAGTAAAATAGTTCCCCTTTAACCAACTTTGAAAGAGCGCCTAAGCTTAACCAGTGTAGACACTTGCGGTCCCACGATTGGGCGTACATGTCACATGACCAGAAATGACCTGGCCAATCAGAGACGCAGAAACACAACTGCGTTGGGTAAAGAATTCACGCGGAGAGGACAGGAGAGGACACGACAGAGAACAACAAATGAAAGAAAAGGGCGGGAAAGAAACTAGAAACAAAGGCTTCGTCAAACTAGTGGAACAAGAGCTGTGGTGGATGGATGAGGCACACTGGAACCAATCGGAGGCATCACTCTGAATCGTGCTACATTATGAAAGTATTAAGTATTTTAATCTTGCTATAGTCAAGTCAAGTGTCCCTTTATTCATCCCCGTGGGGAGATTCAAGCGAGGGGCGCACCGTTCCTGGAGATCACTGCAATACCAGGTCGATGCGTGGAGTGGACGGAGCAAGCCCCTATTCCATCTCCCTGTTACACAAAAATCAATGTAATAGATGGTCCCCCAGGTAGTGGAACGTATCAGATATCAAACCGATGAGAACAGATACTACACCTTTGATCTTAGCCAAAAGGGCAGAGAAGCAATGATGGCTTCAAACAGTGACAACAATGACATTCTAAAAAAGGACCCACGTTTATTTCCTGTTTATTTGCAATGCATCGCTAATACAATAGAGATGACAGGAGATACATTTGGGTCCAAACGGTTCCCCTAGCAACGGAAATTCCAGTGAAACCGTCTATAATAATATGTTAAACTGGTGTGAGGTTTGTTTAGGGAGTGCGTGAGAGCGTGACAGTTGGCTGTCTGCTCTCTAAGTGGTGCTAATGTCGTCACATGTTGACAGGAATTCTGTAGTATTTTTTTGTGTGTGTGTGTTTTTTTTTAAACTGTGCAGAACAACGGGGTGTTCTGGAGGATTATCCTGCTGCTCAGTGGATTATCTGTGTTTCCCCCCCAGCTGTGAGGCCAGGACTGTGATAATGAACTGAGCGACAGTGGCTCAGGAGGTAGAGCTGGTCGTCTGGTAATCGTAAAAAGGTTCCCGGTTCGATCCCCCCACTCCTTCCCGGGCAGCGCGTCGAGGTGTCCTTGAGCGAGACACTTAGTGGTGGTGTAGTGGTTAACACTGTCGCCTCACAGCAAGAAGGTCCAGGGTTCGATTCCCCCTTGGGACCATGTTTCCATGATGCCAGGTACCCAGGTGGGGTATCTCCCAGGCTTTTCTGTGTGGAGTTTGCATGTTCTCCCCCCGTGCTCGCAAGGGTTTCCCCCCCGATAAGATAAACCCAATGGAAAAACATGCACAACAATAGATTGCTAACGCTGTGGCGTCCTTGACGAAGACGGACAGAAGCACTTGGATTGGTCCCCTGGCGCGGCTCACGTTGACGCCTGTCTGCTCCCGGCTGCCCTTGGGGGGGGAAGGACGACGGGATGGGTTAATCGCAGAGACGAATCGCATGCATGCCGATTAATGACCTCTGAGCAGGTCCTAAATTATTATTATTACCCCCTAATTGCTACCGATGAGCAGGTCGGCACCTTGCATGGTTGCCGACCCAGTGAGTGTGTGAGTGAATGGGTAAGATGTGAGGAACAAAGATTGTAAAGCGATTTTGATAAAAAGCTGCTATATAAACGCACCGTTTAGTACCATTTACAGCTGTGGGTTGTTGGAAATTGACCGTGGGAAGATCAGCACATTATGTCTTTTCTCACTCCTCTGGGCTCTAATTCATGGCAGCTCCGGCATTGAAAGGGCAGATTAACTTCCTTGGGTTGGAATCCCACGACACCGAGACTGTGAGAGGCAGCTCATTCCACATCCACCCCCTCCGGTTAAGTGCCTGCTTTGTTATTTCACATGCATGTACAGTATTATGGTTGGAGATTATTGAACTGTGAACAGCTTCTGATCAGGTCGCTCCTCCAGCGGTTGGATCTGTGGCACTGAACCCTCGAAGGACCCGTGGTTTTTTTCGACGTGTAGTCTTGCTTGGATGCACAGCGGTGCTTTGGCTCTCTGCCCCCTGTGTGTATTTTCTGGGTCAGCTGCTTCCCCATGTCTCTCCCATTTCCCACTCATGGTTTTCTTTTTGTATTTTGATTTACGTGTCGGTAAACCGGGAGTGTAGTTTTGTCCCCAGTGTCAGTGTCTGCTTACAGGGTTTCCACGGTGGTCCATTCGAGGTGAAAGGGCACCTCTGTGGCAATTTTTTTTGTTTTTTATAGATTTTAATGACCGAAATCTATTACAATCTTTGTTTTATTCAAATGAAAAAAATTATTGAATGACTGAAATCTGCTATTTGATCCAAAGAGAATGGATTCTGTTTTGCCCTGCAGGTGTAACGGTAGTTTGTTATCAGCGAGCCAGGTGCAGATTCTGCCGAGTTCAGAGCTGAGGGCTTCTTCAACCTGCAGCTTGTCCCCTGACTGTCAGTTGTCCCTGTCTTACAACTGAGTAACAATGTTCATTGTTCAACAGTGTTGAAACTTGGGTGCTGCAGTGTTGAGGGCATAGTACTAAAGACTCAATTAGTATATAGTAGGAAGAGTGCATGGTAGTATAAGACAGTAAGTAACTCCAACAACTGTCCTTGTCACGCAGGCCTGCTGTCCCTCTCGCTGTCCCTCCCTCCCTCTCTCCCTCCCTCCCTCCCTCCCTCCCTCTCTCCCTCCGTTCCCTCCCTCTCTCCCTCCCTCTCTCCCTCTCTCCCTCCCTCCCTCCCTCTCTCCCTCTCTCCCTCCCTCCCTTCCTCTCTCCCTCCCTCTCTCCCTCTCTCCCTCCCTCCCTCCCTCCGTCCCGGCCCACATCTCGTTGAAGTCGTACTGCTGCCAAAGGTGTAGCTGTCGCAGTCCCTGCAGCAGATGGATCAGTGAGTTTGGAACATTTGGCGCCTCCGTCCTCGAGAGATCTGAACTTTCTCGCCTGCATCTTCTCTCCGCCACCCAGGCAGGCGTGTTTTTTCCCCTCTTTTTCTCCGCTTCTCCGTCCGTTGCCCGCCAAGTTCCTAACGTTTTCTTTCCCCCATTATTTCATGCACACTTTATTCATTGTTTTAAATTATTATTTTATTTTAAGTTATTTTGTGCATCACTCTGTTTTGAATTTGATGCAAAGGGTCATCCTTTTGTGTTAAATGGCTGCATAAAGCAAGCATTTGTTGACTCTCATGTTGATAAGAGTATTAAAACTTGGAACATGAAAGAGATCCGTTTAAGGTAGATACAAAAAAATGCGATTAATTTGCGATTAATCGCGAGTTAACTATGGACAATCATGCGATTAATCGCGATTAAATATTTTAATCGATTGACAGCACTAATATATATATATATATATATAAAGAATGCTGGATTGCACTGTAAAGAAGAGTTTCTCAATTCGTATTTTCAAGCAAGCTTTTTTCATTGGCTTTTTTGTTGTTGTTGAATGAACTAAATAGGAGTTGAATCAACTTACTGTAACCGAGTGGATTTGAACCTGCCTAACTAGAGCCAGATGCATATGCTTACAACAATTTACATATATCCACTCTGAATCATTCTAACATTGAGAGTGTTACGGAATATACATATGTTGGCATCTGGCTTGATCAGAAATGTACTTTTAAATACCACCATATGGGCAATCATGTCAGTAAGTTGCGGCAAATTGGCTTCTTGTACTGAATGGGAACCAGCCTCCCTGTGATTAGTAGGGGTCGTTGACGCAGGCTTCCTATCAGTTTTGGATTATGAGGATGTAATTTATACCGACACGCTGATGCTTCCCATCACGCTGCTGCTTATTTCTGGCGATGGTTATGGTTCTCATCATTACATCCTGCAGGATAAGGTTGGTTGGTTCGTCTCCCTCCGGAAGGTGTAATAAACATTGGTATATTTGTGAATCTATAAAAGCCCTCGTTGGGAAAACGATCATCTTACATCACAACCATTGGCGGACTTAAGCATGGGCAACATGGGCAGCCGCCCAGGGTGGCATCTCTCTGAGGAGGAAAATTCTATTTATTTATTCATTTATCTATTTATTTCCCCCCCTGAATGGTGACATTTGCGCGATCGGTTTTCTATCGCTCATTGCACGTCACATCAGGTAAATTAACCTTGTCTGAGTGGGCGCCCTGTTTGTGACTGTGAGCTAGGCAGGCAACTGTCTGGGAAGGTCCTGTTTGTGACTGTGAGCTAGGCAGGCGACTGCCTGGGAAGGTCCTGTTTGTGACTGTGAGCTAGGCAGGCGACTGCCTGGGAAGGTCCTGTTTGTGACTGTGAGCTAGGCAGGCAACTGCCTGGGAAGGTCCTGTTTGTGACTGTGAGCTAGGCAGGCGACTGCCTGGGAAGGTCCTGTTTGTGACTGTGAGCTAGGCAGGCACCTGTCTGGGAAGGTCCTGTTTGTGACTGTGAGCTAGGCAGGCAACTGCCTGGGAAGGTCCTGTTTGTGACTGTGAGCTAGGCAGGCGACTGCCTGGGAAGGTCCTGTTTGTGACTGTGAGCTAGGCAGGCACCTGTCTGGGAAGGTCCTGTTTGTGACTGTGAGCTAGGCAGGCAACTGCCTGGGAAGGTCCTGTTTGTGACTGTGAGCTAGGCAGGCGACTGCCTGGGAAGGTCCTGTTTGTGACTGTGAGCTAGGCAGGCGACTGTCTGGGAAGGTCCTGTTTGTGACTGTGAGCTAGGCAGGCAACTGTCTGGGAAGGTCCTGTTTGTGACTGTGAGCTAGGCAGGCAACAGCCTGGGAAGGTCCTGTTTGTGACTGTGAGCTAGGCAGGCGACTGTCTGGGAAGGTCCTGTTTGTGACTGTGAGCTAGGCAGGCAACAGTGCTGTTTGTGACTGTGAGCTAGGCAGGCGACTGTCTGGGAAGGTCCTGTTTGTGACTGTGAGCTAGGCAGGCAACAGTGCTGTTTGTGACTGTGAGCTAGGCAGGCGAATGTCTGGGAAGGTCCTGTTTGTGACTGTAAGCTAGGCAGGCAACAGTGCTGTTTGTGACTGTGAGCTAGGCAGGCGACTGTCTGGGAAGGCCCTGTTTGTGACTGTGAGCTAGGCAGGCAACTGTCTGGGAAGGTCCTGTTTGTGACTGTGAGCTAGGCAGGCGACTGCCTGGGAAGGTCCTGTTTGTGACTGTGAGCTAGGCAGGCGACTGCCTGGGAAGGTCCTGTTTGTGACTGTGAGCTAGGCAGGCAACTGCCTGGGAAGGTCCTGTTTGTGACTGTGAGCTAGGCAGGCGACTGCCTGGGAAGGTCCTGTTTGTGACTGTGAGCTAGGCAGGCACCTGTCTGGGAAGGTCCTGTTTGTGACTGTGAGCTAGGCAGGCAACTGCCTGGGAAGGTCCTGTTTGTGACTGTGAGCTAGGCAGGCGACTGCCTGGGAAGGTCCTGTTTGTGACTGTGAGCTAGGCAGGCACCTGTCTGGGAAGGTCCTGTTTGTGACTGTGAGCTAGGCAGGCAACTGCCTGGGAAGGTCCTGTTTGTGACTGTGAGCTAGGCAGGCGACTGCCTGGGAAGGTCCTGTTTGTGACTGTGAGCTAGGCAGGCGACTGTCTGGGAAGGTCCTGTTTGTGACTGTGAGCTAGGCAGGCAACTGTCTGGGAAGGTCCTGTTTGTGACTGTGAGCTAGGCAGGCAACAGCCTGGGAAGGTCCTGTTTGTGACTGTGAGCTAGGCAGGCGACTGTCTGGGAAGGTCCTGTTTGTGACTGTGAGCTAGGCAGGCAACAGTGCTGTTTGTGACTGTGAGCTAGGCAGGCGACTGTCTGGGAAGGTCCTGTTTGTGACTGTGAGCTAGGCAGGCAACAGTGCTGTTTGTGACTGTGAGCTAGGCAGGCGAATGTCTGGGAAGGTCCTGTTTGTGACTGTAAGCTAGGCAGGCAACAGTGCTGTTTGTGACTGTGAGCTAGGCAGGCGACTGTCTGGGAAGGTCCTGTTTGTGACTGTGAGCTAGGCAGGCAACTGTCTGGGAAGGTCCTGTTTGTGACTGTGAGCTAGGCAGGCAACTGTCTGGGAAGGTCCTGTTTGTGACTGTGAGCTAGGCAGGCGACTGCCTGGGAAGGTCCTGTTTGTGACTGTGAGCTAGGCAGGCGACTGCCTGGGAAGGTCCTGTTTGTGACTGTGAGCTAGGCAGGCGACTGTCTGGGAAGGTCCTGTTTGTGACTGTGAGCTAGGCAGGCAACTGTCTGGGAAGGTCCTGTTTGTGACTGTGAGCTAGGCAGGCAACTGTCTGGGTAGGTCCTGTTTGTGACTGTGTGCTAGGCAGGCGACTCGGTTGATTCGGGTATCTATTCTATCTATTCAAATATTTTTAAACACTATCAATTTTGAAATGCTACCAAATGAACAATTGCAATTGTTTAATAAAAGTATTTGTTGGACAGGATTTGTCCAACGTATATCGATAATTGGGCAATTTTAATCTGCAACGTCCCTCATATGGGACGTTTTTCTGACTTTTTGCAACCAGCACTTTGGCGACCCCTAGTGGCTCGGGTGTGCATATTTTGTAATACAATATATATATATATATCGAATTGAAGGCTTATTTGTTGCCTGTTGCATCAAAATCCGACAAAATCCGTTCAGCGGTTCTCGAGTTACATGCCGGGATTTGAGGCTTGTGCAAAGTACACAGTATTGCGAAAAATACCACTCCCGACTCAGGCTGCAGTAGTTCCGTCAATCTAGATCCGATCTCGAAAATGATTGCAGATCGTTGTAGCCAATGAGTGTGGCTTTCCAATGATACCCCACATGGGGATCTACATAAAAAAGACAAAAAACACAAAAAAAACACGAAAACAGGAAGAGCAAAACAGCCGAATGAATTGAAGTCTATGTGAAAAATTAGTCTTTCTTTGTACACAGTTTACCAAACTCACTCCTAATCACTCATTTCTTAATGGATCTTTATGAAATTTGGATATGTACTACATACGGCTTCAGGCTATGGCTCCGTCTGGATTTGTAAGCCATACCACCTTCTGGGGAAATACTACCTCTGGACTACTAACTACTACTGAAAAACTTGAGTAACAAGTTTTTTTACAACTCAAGTTGAGACCTATGTTACTCTATTACGTTAGCACTAAAAGTGAATATTTGTTCTGGAATCAGAAACTTCAGAATGTCATCTTTCAAAAGAAACCAGGTTTATGCATGTGCTATAGTATAAAGTATGTTATTTTGGTTTGCAAAACGAAAATGGCCAATTTTGGAGGCGCCTGTTAAGAGGTTAAGGATTTATAAGAGTTTAAGGGTGAAACTTGTTGATGGATGAAAAAAAATTTCGGGGGGGGGGGGGGGGGGTGGGCATAGGGCGTTTTCGCCCAGGGCAGCATATCATCTAGGATCGCCCCTGCTAACCACCAGACTGGACTGTAACTCGCTCAAATGGCCGGCTGGTGCTTCAGTTTTAGTGCTCCACACGGAGCGCTCTTCAGCACACCCTAAACATTGATGATGTTTTCTTCCTGTAAAACTAAATATGACGTGTGCTTACGTCGGCTCGCACAAACCAATTTCAACCAATAATACTGTGACTTTTTCACTCTGGCGACTAATCGTTGACCCCTTGATGCTTTCAGCGATCAAATCCAATTCCTCCCGTCTGACGATCCTGTTTCACTTGAAAATACGCGACTTAATCGGAAGCTGGATACAGTAGCCTAGTGTCAAAATGCCGTTTCAGCGCAACTTACAATTTTTCTTTTTAAAATTCATTGATTTTTTTTAAAGAATTACAAATGTAAGCTTTTCTAAGCTTTTATCCTTTTTCTTTTTCAGCATTCTGTGAAGGGTGGTGTGTGTGTGTGTGTGTGTGTGTGTCTCAGAGAGAGAGAGAGGGAGAGAGAGAGAGAGAGAGAGAGAGAGAGAGAGAGAGAGAGAGAGAGAGAGAGAGAGAGAGAGAGAGAGAGAGAGAGAGAGAGAGAGAGAGAGAGAGAGAGAGAGAAAGAGAGAGAGAGAGAGAGAGAGAGAGACACTAACACTAACACTATACAATGCTAAGCTTACGAATTAAGGTAATGAGTCGGACTACTATACAATACACTTATGCTATATGTAACTATACTATACTAACTATACTATACAAAAACATACATTTATGTTTGACCTGCTTTTTCCTAAAGTGACCTGTAGTGTTTGTGCGTGAGACTAGTGCAGGATGTGTGGTGTGTGTGTGTGTGTGTGTGTGTGTGTGTGTGTGTGTGTGTGTGTGTGTGTGTGTGTGTGTGTGTGTGTGTGTGTGTGTGTGTGTGTGTGTGTGTGTGTGTGTGTGTGTGTGTGTGTGTGTGTGTGTGTGTGTGTGTGTGTGTGTGAGTTGAGCCTATACAATTGCTAAGTAATCGTACAAACTCTTGTGGGTGAATAATTAATTAAATCCTAATATATGTAATTTCAATCATGTCTCCTTACCCACCTTTTAAAACAACCCTCGTTGTATTCATTGAGGAGGCACCAGAGAATTTGCAACAACATATTGAGCTGGTGTGCACAAATTGAATAGATAAACAAAAAAAAAGCAATTAAGCTATAGTGACCTCAAGAAAACTCTATACCGCTACTTTTTTAGGTATTATTATGTGTCTGGCCCGAGAAATAATCTGTGCTTTTCTTTTTGGTGTCCCTTGGTAATGGACCTGTCTCAAAACCCTGCCCCTTTTCTTGATCCTCCAATCACAACTGTCGCTTACCTCGGACAAACTTGGTTTGTCCGAGGTAAGCGACAGTTGTGATTGGAGGATCAAGAAAAGGGGCAGGGTTTTGAGACAGGTCTATTGCATTTGACACCCCTGTGCTAGAGCGCTGATCTTCACACGAAGTACCCGTTCTGCTTGCTCTACTTGGTGGCAGAGACAGTCTGAAGGCTGTGGGCAGGGATTCCTTTCGCTGGGATTCTGCTGCTAAGGGAATATTTTGGGCTCCAGTGTATTTTCCTGTCAGCTATTATATCAGTAAACACTGCAACACAAAATGAACTCGGAGCCAATTTAGAATAGGTCAATATATATATATATATATATATATATATATATATATATATATATATATATATATATATATATATATATATATATATATATATATATATAATAAAACTAAAAGCTGATTTTCTGAATTCAGAACAGACATACTTGTAACTGAGGGGTACAATTCCCTGACTGTATTGATAAGTATGGTATCATTAAACCACTACCTGCTTTATGTACTTTAAATACTGGCCACACAGTACATGATGTAGATATGATGAACACTTTCCCACCTGATGAAATGAAGTCCACACAAATGTATAAATCGAATATTTTATATAGCAAAGGGTATATACAACGTTCACTTAATGACATTTATGATTTGAATGCACTTGTAAGGCAAATGAGTATTCGTAGGTAAATCAACATTGAATGTCCAATCTCTGGTTACGCAGGGAGCAAGTATACAACCTGGTTCTTTAGGGAACTATAGCGATGGTACTTAAATGATTATAGCTGGATACACTAAAGGGGGGTCCCGCTGGTTGTAAGACAGTAGGGGGGGGGGTTAGGAGAGCCGCTGGCGATATCCCATCTGGCCGACGATTTCTTGGGAGAATTCAGAGTGCTGAACACGGTGCCCACAGAACCTCGGTCCGCAGATGAATACAGCTGGGCCCTCTTGTAGACGGTCGCTGCCGGTCCACAACGAAGAGACGTGAGGCGACCTCACTCGGGGTAGAGCGCCGTCTCACCTGGACTCCTCTCGGGGGGGTAGTTCCAACACTCAGCAGTGTTGGCTGTTATCCATGGCATAATCAAAGCACCCAAAGCACGTAGATAATCCAAGCCGTGTAGGGCTCGTCGTCGTCCGGGTAAAGTAATCCAATGTACAGGTCCACTCGTCCTGGCCCAGAGCTCCTCGGATGCAAGCACCACACGTGGTCTGCCCAGCCTGGTTAAGACTCTAGATAATGCCAGGAACGATGGGGGTACTGCTCACTTTATAACTCTAACCGAACGATGCACCATACATAATAGACTATTATTAACTTAATAGAAATACGTCCCACTCGACGGTATAGTGCCAAACTATGACAATTCAACTATTAATCCACACGATGTCTCAATGCCTATTCTGAGGCCAAGTAGGCCATACTGCACCACACGTGCGTCGTGGGTGAGGCTTCACGTCTGTTACTAGGTTGGAGGGTAAAGGACTAATGGACTAAAAAGAAAGTTCTACTTTACTTGCGCCATATATATATGCGCTGTGAACAAATAGTACCATTCGTATTTCGCCAGACGTATTCCTACGCGGAACCGGGCTTGTAACGACATGTTCGTCGGCACGATTGAACTTGAACCAAGGGGCTTGGCTGCTGGCGCCAGGTTCTTGTCCAATGGTAGAATGAAACTATTATGGGCTGTTAGTAGACTAAAGGGATATTCAGTGTATATGTACAAGGAATATACAGGGGATATCAAACGATATACAAATACTATTAAATATATATCCATAAATAAATATATATATTCGGTTTAATCTGATCCTTCACAACAGCCGCCCCCTAATTAGTCCCACCTAATTAGCTAAGCAGAGACAGATTAACCGCACTGTCTACCACTCAAGGTCCGCTGTAAGGGTCAGTCAACTCACAAAGTCATGGGGTCATGGTCGTCATCGATAGTGTCTGGGAGTCTGGGCAGTTCTATTAGCCTCGCCACGGGTCGTGTGTAAGTTCGCCCTTGGACGAGTACTTCAGCTGCTCGGACCTTGCCATCGGCACCGGTGATCACTTTGCTTACGCGGCCAGCCGGCCACATAGCTCTGGGTAGTGACTGGTCGATATCTGCTACATCACTGGAGACGTAGCCGAGGGGCTTGGAGTTCAATCTCCGTGAGGACTGTCATTAGGACTTCTTCCGCCACGGTCTGGGCCCCAAGCACGGCGTACAGGGCTGTCTTTATAGAACGTACTTCTCGTTCCCAGGTTCCACCGAAGTGGGGTGCGTTCGGGGGATTAAACTGGAAGTCAATCTGAGATGGAGCGAGGTGGGTCTTAAGTTCTGGGCCCATAGCTTCGATGCTCTCTCTCAGCTCTCTTTCTCCGCCTTTGAAGTTTGTCCCGTGATCAGACAACAATGTAGACGGTTTTCCTTTCCGTGATGTGAATCTTCGGAAGGCCATAAGGAATGAGTCTGTGCTCATAGTTGAAAGGAGTTCGATATGTATCGCTCTGGTGGTCATGCATTTGAATACAATACCCCACCGCTTCTCGGTTCCTCTTCCTTTCTTTATATACAACGGGCCAAAACAGTCCATGCCTGTGGAGTGGAATGGCTTGTCGCCGAGTCGGAGGCGACAGGGAGGTAGGTCAGCCATCCGGGGTATGCTGGGCTGCGCGCGCCACTTTCGGCAGTCTAGACAGGTTCGCTGGAAGCGTCGCACCGCTTCTCTTCCTTGAAGTATCCAATAGCAACGTCTGATTTCCGCGAAGACTCTCTCTGCTCCTGCCTGGTGTACATCCTCGTCGTATTTCTTTATGATCAGCTCTGTGACCTTGTGTCGGCTGTTCAAGACTATCGGGTACTTAACGTCATCCGGTAGATCGGGGGCTCTCCGCAGACGACCACCCACTCTGATGAGATTATGGGCGTCGCTCTCGGGTGCCAGGTGGAGCAGTCTGCTGTCTGATGGGACGGGCTTTCCTCCCTGTAGACAGTCTAGCTCATCGGGGAACGAGTCTCTCTGGGCTCGTTGTAGTAGAAGTTCTGCTTCTTCGTAGTCAGCTGCTGAAATGTCGGCAGTGGACTGAATCTCTGGGTGGTGCCACAGGAATGTCTTTAGCTGCGCACTCTGTAGGGTAATGCAATCATCTATGTTGGGGTCTGTGGAGGCGACTGTGCTCAGTCCACAGAACATAGGTTTCTTGTTCTCAGCCTCCTCTTTACTCGCTTCCCGTGGGGTGGGCGTAGGCCACTCTTCTTCCGGGAGCTTGAGGAATTCTGGTCCGTCACTGTAGATGTTGCGACGGGTGAGGTCATCTAGGGACATTCCCCGGGTGATGACGTCAGCTGGGTTGTGTTTGGTGTCCACATACCGCCAGCTCGCTGCTTCTGTTAACTCTTGAATCTCGGTGACTCTGACTCCCACGAAGACCTTGTATCTGCATGAATCAGACTTGATCCATGTGAGTACTGTCGTGGAATCTGACCACAAGATTGTTCTGTGCACCGGAATGGTGAGTTCACGTTGGATTAACGTGGCTAGATGCGCTCCTGCTAGGGCTGCGCAGAGCTCTAGACGCGGGATAGATTGTTGCTTTCGTGGGGCTATTCTTGAGCGAGCCAGGATGAAAGCAGTGTGTATCTCTCCTCCCTTCTCTTGGGCACGCAAGTAGGCCACCGATCCATAGGCTACTTCGGAGGCGTCACTGAAGACGTGTAGATCCATCTTGCATGTCTCTGGCCTCACTGTGGGTGGGAAGTAGCTGCGGCGTATATTGACGCCTGGGAGTGAGCGGAGCTCCGTCTCCCACTCTCTCCATGTGGAGGCAAGGTGTGCGGGTATTGGGTCGTCCCAGCCCTGGTCCTTGTCCCATAGTGCTCGTACAATCATCTTTGCCCTGGTGGTGTAAGGTAGAATACATCCCAACGGGTCATATTGTCTGGCGAGTGTTCTGTACACACTCCGTCTGGTGGGCGGTGTGGCAATGTATGACGCCGTGGATGGCTGATACATCGGCGAGCGTTGGGGGAGAGGCCTCCTAGGCGAGTCTCCTCTTGCGCCTCTCTGTGGGCTGGTACCGGCAGGGTACCATGGCCCGCTGGTCCAGGTGCTATTCCTCGGGGCTGGTCGTGCGTCATGCTCACCCGTGAATAGAGTCGGGGGTCGGTAGCGCAGCGCCGCGGGGGTATAGCCTGGGCTGTACTGGACCTCCTGGTCCGGTGGAGTACTGTGCTGTCGTCGGGCTTGGTTCTCCTCCTCTCCCTCTTCTTCTTCTATCAGGTCCTCTAGATCCTGTAGTCGTTTATTTAGCTTCTCCGCAGTGTATGCCGCTCCTTCCTTGTAGCTGGGTCTCGCTTGGACCGGTCTGGGAAGGGTGTCTGCGGGGGGTATAGGCTTGGTCTGTTGGTCAAGTTCAGGGTCGCTTGCTCGGTTAGGAGACGCTGCCCTTGACTGTTGTCTCGACGAGTTCCTTGAACCCCTGGCGGAGGGAGAGGGTGTTGCCCTGGGGATCAGCCGCTCCATTAGCCGCGCACGTAACTTGTCGCGCTCGGCTTGTAGTCTGTCGTGCTCGCCCTGTAGTCTGTCGCGCTCGGTTTCGCGCTGGATGAGATCGATGTTGCGCTCTGCTTCTCTTTGGGCACCGTCAGCGGCGCGCTGGGCTTCGGCGGCGGCGCGCTCTGCTTCTCTTTGGGCACCGTCAGCGGCGCGCTGGGCTTTGGCGGCGGCGCGCTCTGCTTCTCTTTGGGCACCGGCAGCGGCACGCTGGGTGTCTGCCCGGTCTCTTGCCATATTCTCTTCCGTCTGAAGGCGTCTCATCTCCAGGCGTATGCGCTCTTCTTCGCTCCGCTGCTGTGTCTGGAGTCGATCGCGTTCACCCTGAAGTCGATCGCGTTCACCCTGAAGTCGATCGCGTTCGGTAGAGGCTGTCAGGCTGGCGAGGAACGCCTGTAATAGCATCCTCGCCGCTTCGCTGGGGGAAGACGGTTGTAGAGGTGAGCCGCTCCTGACGGTACTCGTTGGGGAGTCCCGGGGCTCTATTTCCTCGGCGCTCTCCTCCTCTTCTTCCGTGCAGAGTTCTCTCTCTGTAGGGTTGTCTTCCTCCCGGGGCTGGTCGGGGACTACTTCTTCGGTATTGGCGGGGGGTAAAGGCATGTCAGCTCCCTCCTGGTCCCCACCGTGAGCTTGGTCAGTTACATTAGAACCCACTAGGGCCTCTGTGGTCGGGGTAACCTGTTCGTTAAGGTCAGACATAATTTTACTTTCTACTTTTACCGTGTTTACCGTTTGTCGAAGGCTAGGTAGTTGACTGACAGCGTAATCCTCTAAGTACTGAGGTGTCTGTCGTCTGCGCCGCGGGCGTTCTACGTTAGGAGGACCGTTTCGTGGAGTGTTCATCATAGGCCATTTCAATATTAATAACACTATATTAATATTACACTAGTTACCATCCGGCTCGAAGGACCAATTGTAACTGAGGGGTACAATTCCCTGACTGTATTGATAAGTATGGTATCATTAAACCACTACCTGCTTTATGTACTTTAAATACTGGCCACACAGTACATGATGTAGATATGATGAACACTTTCCCACCTGATGAAACGAAGTCCACACAAATGTATAAATCGAATATTTTATATAGCAAAGGGTATATACAACGTTCACTTAATGACATTTATGATTTGAATGCACTTGTAAGGCAAATGAGTATTCGTAGGTAAATCAACATTGAATGTCCAATCTCTGGTTACGCAGGGAGCAAGTATACAACCTGGTTCTTTAGGGAACTATAGCGATGGTACTTAAATGATTATAGCTGGATACACTAAAGGGGGGTCCCGCTGGTTGTAAGACAGTAGGGGGGGGGGTTAGGAGAGCTGCTGGCGATATCCCATCTGGCCGACGATTTCTTGGGAGAATTCAGAGTGCTGAACACGGTGCCACAGAACCTCGGTCCGCAGATGAATACAGCTGGGCCCTCTTGTAGACGGTCGCTGCCGGTCCACAACGAAGAGACGTGAGGCGACCTCACTCGGGGTAGAGCGCCGTCTCACCTGGACTCCTCTCGGGGGGGTAGTTCCAACACTCAGCAGTGTTGGCTGTTATCCATGGCATAATCAAAGCACCCAAAGCACGTAGATAATCCAAGCCGTGTAGGGCTCGTCGTCGTCCGGGTAAAGTAATCCAATGTACAGGTCCACTCGTCCTGGCCCAGAGCTCCTCGGATGCAAGCACCACACGTGGTCTGCCCAGCCTGGTTAAGACTCTAGATAACGCCAGGAACGATGGGGGTACTGCTCACTTTATAACTCTAACCGAACGATGCACCATACATAATAGACTATTATTAACTTAATAGAAATACGTCCCACTCGACGGTATAGTGCCAAACTATGACAATTCAACTATTAATCCACACGATGTCTCAATGCCTATTCTGAGGCCAAGTAGGCCATACTGCACCACACGTGCGTCGTGGGTGAGGCTTCACGTCTGTTACTAGGTTGGAGGGTAAAGGACTAATGGACTAAAAAGAAAGTTCTACTTTACTTGCGCCATATATATATGTGCTGTGAACAAATAGTACCATTCGTATTTCGCCAGACGTATTCCTACGCGGAACCGGGCTTGTAACGACATGTTCGTCGGCACGATTGAACTTGAACCAAGGGGCTTGGCTGCTGGCGCCAGGTTCTTGTCCAATGGTAGAATGAAACTATTATGGGCTGTTAGTAGACTAAAGGGATATTCAGTGTATATG
Source organism: Notolepis coatsorum (assembly GCF_963971535.1). NCBI lineage: Eukaryota > Metazoa > Chordata > Actinopteri > Aulopiformes > Paralepididae > Notolepis > Notolepis coatsorum. Next base: position 7,412 of record NW_028172937.1, on the reverse strand, counting down.
TACAAGGAATATACAGGGGATATCAAACGATATACAAATACTATTAAATATATATATCCATAAATAAATATATATATTCGGTTTAATCTGATCCTTCACAACAATACTGTTTAACACGTTGGGGGCAGGCCAGCCCATTCACATTGAAGCCCATAGCATCACTATATAAGCAGACAATAAAGACACTGGAAAGGAAGCCTGTTAGACACCATCACTGCAACACTATTTTGGCTGGGATTAGATTAGATTAGATTAGATTAGATTAGATTAGATTAGATTAGATTAGATTAGATTAGATTAGATTAGATTAGATTAGATTAGATTAGATTCGATTCGATTCGATTCGATTCAAATGTATTGTCATACAGTACAACGAAAATAAGTAAGTAAAGTGCAATAGTAATATGCAATGTACAGGTGATTAAACTGTGTCTACAATATATAAATGAGTACTGCTGAGTGTAGTGCTAATCAGATGTATGTACAGAGTTGTAGTATTAATATGTACAGTGATACAGGTATATGAAGACACTATGGTAGTAAGTCTTACTGGTCAGCAGCGTAACTAGCAAGAGTAGGTAAGGGATAACGGATATAGATATAGTATCTACAGATATGTAAACAGTATTATGTGCAGGTATAACAGTATATTAGGGCTGTTGTACCGAATAGTTCGAAGCTTCGTTCATAATGTTGACATTCGAATTCTAAATCAACATTAAAAAAAAAATGTTGTGTGTCTATTAATTCTGTTTAAACCAATGGGTTTTTTTTGCAGATAAAAATTAGGCTACACTAATATTATAGTATTATACTATTATAGTATATGACTCGTCATAAACATTTTAATAAAACATTTATCATACATGATGTAGCCTAGTATCTGCATCCGTTTGGCGCGCTCGGCGCTCCATCAAGATGTCACCATCACTTTCATACCAACCGTGCCCTTATTGGGTTATTTATGTTGACGAAACTGATGAGTTATATTCATTAAAGAAAGTTGATTTAATAAAAAAAAAATACTAATTTAATCAGATTAATCACTTTATTCAAATTGAGGATTTAGTTTGAGGATAAAGAAATATATACGTCTTAGTTCGAAGCTTCGAATGTTAAAAAATGACATTTGTTAGAGCCCTAATATACAGCATTATTGTACAGGCTATCATACAGAGTTATATGGATTATCTGTGTATAGTAGGTATATACAGTAGGAGGATTATATGCAGATATATTCAGACAGATATGGACATATATATATATATATATATATATATATATATATATATATATATATATATATATATATATATATATATATATATATATATATATATATATATATATATTATATATATATATATATACAATATGTACTGTACTGTACCTTTCAGACAGACCACCTATAGCCATTGAGAGAGAGGAGACTGTACTGTATACCTTTCACACTGAGAGCACACTCAGCCAAAAGCCATCCTCAATCAAAGCATTTCAGGACTGGAAACGTGAAAACACAAGACATACAGATCCTTTTCCAATCACTTGACATCATGTCTGACCAGTAATCAGCTATGCAGTCACCAATTCCACTCAGACTGACCTCATTCTATCAAGTGGATATTGATTTTATGCTGGTAAGATACTTATTTGTTTGACACGTGTTGTGTGTGTGTGTGTATGTGTGTGTGTGTGTGTGTGTGTGTGTGCGTGTGTGTGTGTGTGTGTGTGTGTGTGTGTGTGTGTGTGTGTGTGTGTGTGTGTGTGTGTGTGTGTGTGTGTGTGTGTGTGTGTGTGTGTGTGTAATGACCTTGACACTGTACAACATTTTTTATCTATGATCTATGAACCAATGTATGTCTACATAGTACAGTATATTGACATTGTTACTATAACTGTTATTCTATGAACCAATGTATGCTTGGTGTATGCCTGTTCTTTATTTTAACGTGCATCGTCCCTGTCAAATAAGCAAATAAACTAATGTTTACATTAGTCAGAAAAGGTCCATAAAATGACCACCCAGAGAGGATTTTCATAATGCTGAGGTGGATAATTAAAAAAGTTATAAAAAATTGCTCATCTATTTCATCACTCAAAACCAAGCTTAAATATACATTGTTAAATGAATAGCTCCAATCTCATAAAACCATTAATGTCACTTTGTTTTACAGTTTCATGTTAATTTGTTTAGACTAATTATTAATGTTGTTGTTTTTGTTATTATTATTAATACTTTGATTATTATTGTTATTATTATTATTAGTAGTATCTTAACATTATGAAAATTGTTTTATGAACTTATTTCCCTTTACTTTTATTTTTGTGTTTTTTTTTTAATCCGATGATTTAATGAGTTGAGGCCCCGTATATAGGCCCATCTGGGTCTCTTGTCTCTACTCAGCACCTTTATATACACTTTCTGTCACGGTCAATGTTTCGATTTAATCTTTACTGTTTAGCTGAAATGGTGCGAAATAAAGAAATAAAGAAATCAGCGTTGTTTTCCTGTGAGGACAGCGCTTCGCCATGGTAACATATCGACATTCTCCTCACAATCTTTAAAAAGAAGGAAAAACAACAACGTCTCCTTGACAACCATGCAGAAATCAAACCCTGGTCCCAGTGAGTGAACCAGTCACAGTGCTCCGTTATAGTGAACCAGTCACAGTGCTCCGTTAGTGAACCAGTCACAGAGCTCCGTTATAGTGAACCAGTCACAGTGCTCCGTCAGTGAACCAGTCACAGTGCTCTGTTACAACTCAGAGGCGGGACGTTCTGTCTTTTACTTCCTACAAGGAAGAATGTAATGAAACTATAGTCGCAAACTCAGGTATGATTTCTCAACCCCCAGTTCAAGCCTCAGCATCATAAGATGAGATAAGATATTCCTTTATTGACGTCCAAATGTGGGCGTCATAGCAGCATGGGGGAGGGAGGAGGGGGGGTACAGGTATTGGCAGGGTAATAGTAGTAAGACATACATATAGCAAATACAATAAGATCTGAATATAAAAATATGATATGATATTATAATATTTGTTCTGATATTTTGAGCTCCGAGCCTCGACATTTAGCCTTTATCCTATTTTCATACTAGCACTTGTTTCCCTATATGCTTTTTATTTTGTTGTTGTTGTTGTTGCTCTGTTCTATTTAAATCTTTAAATGTCGAATAAGGGGGGTTCCCCCTTGAACGGCCCTTCTAAGGTTTCTCTCCTCCACATCATCGCCTGTGGTGCTTTTTTCCTTTACAAATTGATTTGATTTGATTTGATTTGATTTGAAAAATATGAGAAAAGATATTCTTGAGATATGCGAAGGACAGACGGTTAGACGGACAGAGATTCCTTCTGTCAGGCGTAACTTCATACAGGATGCTGGTCCTCAGCGAGACAAAGGTCTATGTCATTCAGACGTAATACAACATGTCATACAAAGACTATACGACGAGGCAAAAATCCATTTTCCATAATATGGATTTAAAGCATCACAGGTGGATTTAACACGAGTAAACAAGGCGGTGCTGTGTCTCTCGTTTACCATGCGATTAAGTTTAACTTTCAACCCACCCCCCGTAAAACGCCAGTGTAGCTTATATTGGGCCACTCCCCACTCGTAGCAGCAGGGCAGGACAGAGCAGGACATCCCCTCAGACCTCCACTAAACCTCCAAATACCTTCCCTGCCAACCTCCATGCCCAACCTCCTTGCCCAACCTCCATGCCCAACCTCCATGCTTCTTGGCTTAACGTTGAAAATAGATTGTCTTTTAATATACTTGTGCTGTTCAAGTTGGTCATGAGCAGTACAACTCCTGTTTTTATACATAAACAGATTGTGTTTAGTAATACTGTGCATGGGCATTACGCTAGACGAGGTTCCAGTAGTGGGCAGCTTGAATTACCAGGTCCTAAAACCAACGCTTTAAGGAGATCTTTTATTTTTAGATCATTAACTCTTTGGAATAACCTGCCTCAAAACCTCTGCTGCATTTACAGTAGTTTCACTTTAAAAAAAAATCTTAAATTGTATTGTTTCTTTGCTTGCATGTCATTTTAGCCCTCTTAATTGTTAGTTTCATTATGCATTGTGTGTTGAGTACTAACTTTTAATTAATTTTGGTTTACAATAATAATTGTTTTTGTGTGGACCCCAGGAAGACTAGCTGGTTGCTATGGAACCAGCTAATGGGGATCCATAATAAAATAAAATCAAATAAAATCATGCCCAACGTCCATGCCCACAATGTCCATGCCCACAACCTCCATGCCCAACGGCCATGCCCACAACCTCCATGCCCAACGGCCATGCCCATTTCATGCCCCAATTCTCACACACCCACTAAACCTCCACATGCCTCTGCTGCCGCCACTCAGGCTCGCGGGCTCGCAGGCTCTCATTTCTCGTGTGCGACTTCACCCCGCCTCTGACTTTGATTGGCAGATGGTCAGATAACCCCCCGCCACCCCATCTAGCTCTGTAAGCAGCTGTCTGTCACCCTGGAGCGGTCGGCCCCGTGAGAGGCATTAGGAGTGGCTCTGGAGAGAGACAGGGGAAGGCGGGGGAGGGGGATGGTATAGGTGGAGAGAGAGAAGCAGAGAGACAAGGAGACGGTAGAGAGAGAGGGGCAGAGGGAGAGAGAGAGAAATCATCTTCAATAATACAAACCACTTCAGATCTATTACAGCTCCATTCAGAGTTGATCAACTTAGATTGGGGGGGGGGGTGGACAGAGGGAGAGAGAGAGAGAGAGAGAGAGAGAGAGAGAGAGAGAGAGAGAGAGAGAGAGAGAGAGAGAGAGAGAGGAGATAGGGTAGAGAGAGAGGGGGGGGGGGACAGAGGGAGAGAGAGGGGGAGTGAGGGAAAGAGAGGGAGAGAGAGGAGAGGAGAAAGCGGGTAGGAGAGAGAGA